>NW_021833808.1:0-12500 GCF_006345805.1 Octopus sinensis
ACATACATTGTAAACACACACACACACATATTATATATACACACACCCTCATATATACACTAACACACAGATCCATTCACACCAACTCAGTTACACAGCCACACCCATACGTACATACGTACATAACTATGCGCATCTCACATACGTACATACGTACATAACTATGCGCATCTCACATATATACATGTGTGTGTGTATCTATATGTTTGTGTGCATCTATCTATCTTCTATCTATCTATCTATATATATATATCTGTATGAATGTATGTATGTATGTATGTATGTATGTATATGTATGTATGTATGTATGTATGTATGTATGCATGTATGTATACACAACACACACACACACACACTATATCGATCAGATAAAGAGGGTTAAAAAATCCGCGTTAACTCCCTAGTAAGCACTTGTGCCACTATCGGCTAACAGTTTGTATATCCGTAGAGGGCTTATATTCAAGAAAAAATCTATGTATACAAACTGAATTTCCAGGTCAGATAGGCTGCTCGCAGAGTATGAACACATTAAGTCAAAGCCTGGAACTTATGTCATTGCATTTTCTCCTTTCGCTACGTTCGTTTCAATACAAGGTAGAGTATGCATTTCACGAATGTCAATACTCCTTTTAAATTTTGGCATGACAGAAATTTGTTTTTTTTTATGTGGTACAAGTGCAGGCGAGGTGAGTAGTGCTTTTACGTGGCACAAGCACAGGCGAGGTCAATTTTGGCAAGGTTTTTACAGCTGGATGCCCTTCCGGACACCAACCACTTTACTGCGTGGACTGCACTGACGGGGTCACCAAATACTTGCAAGACAAAAACTTTTAAGAGGGGTGGAGGGATTGGAGGAGGTGATGATGAAAAGGTTATAGTGAGAGAGATACAGGTGTCTTGCTGTAGAGGAAGTCCACTCTGTTGGTGTTAGAAAGGGCATCCAGCTGTAAAAATCCGGCCAAAACAGTCACAGAAGTCTGGTGCAGGCTTCGGACTTGCCAGGTTTTGTGGTCCTCTCTCACCCATGCTAGCATGGAGCACGGACGTTAAATGATGATGATGATGATGATGATGATGATGATGATATATTAATACATATGAATTAAAGCATGCTAATAATGAAGCTAATTTTATAGATTTATTCAGCGGTTTCCAAGATGTCTATGACCTTACCACGCCATCTCCCTTTACTTAACGTACAAGACACCCTAGTTTTACTCCAACAGCTACAGCAAAAACATTTATCTGCAAAGCACTGAGTACGTTTTGTCCCTCGCTGTACCCTTTCGTTTTTGGCATTCAGATCTTGTTATATTTCGTCAATTGTGTTGCTTAAATTTAAAACCTCGCAATACCCCTAATTAATATAAATATGATACCCTAGGGTGTCACGACTTCCCTGCTCGAAACCACTGGGTTAATGTGTGAAAGAAAGGGGAGAGGCTATATTATTATTATGTAAGTTTATACGCGCGCGTGTGTGTATATATGTGTGTGTGTGTATGCGTGTGTGTGTGTATGTGTGTGTTCACGTTTATATCTATCTATCTATCTATCTATCTATCTATCTATCTATATATCTATATATATGTATATATTATATATATATTATATATATATATGTATACATAAATAGATATATCTTCGTATATGCATGTATGTATGTAAATATACATACATATATATATATATATACATACATATTGTTCGTACATATATATGTAAAGTATATATATATATATATATATATATATGTTTGTATATATGCATGTATATATATATATGCACAAACATACACAGATATATATATATACATAAGTAATGTGTGTGTGTGTATATATATGTATGTTATGTAATATATGTATATTATATATATATATATATATATATATATATATATATATATATATATATATATACATTACATATATATGTAGAACACACACACATATATATATCCCAGTGTGTGTGTGTGGTGTGTGCGCGTATTCGTGTGTCAATAACCCTGATTAGGTTTAATTACGGAGAGGAAATTATATATACATATATACACACACACATACACATACACACGCGCAAGCACATGTGTACGTATCTGTTCATTTGTATACATTTTTATGTGTGAGAGCATTAAGGTGGAGCAACAATCTATATTACTAAAATAATATTGCATGTGTTTGTGTTTTTGCGGGTGCGTATGTCTGTGCGTGTGTGTATGTGTGTGTGTATGTGTGTGTGTGTGAGTTTTTATGTTTGCACGTATTAGGTGTGTATGTATGAATGGGATATGCATACACGAGATCACCTCAAAGAAAAACCGAAATATGGGTGTGTGTGCGTGTGTGTATGTATGTGTGTGTATGTGTGTTTTGTGTGTGTGTGTGTGTGTGTGTGTGTGTGTGTGTGTGTGTGTGTGTGTGTGTGTGTGTGTGTGAAGCTTTGACCTTGAATTTGAGAAAGAATCTGAACTGAAAGGTGTAATGGGTACTTCTCGGTTTGAACTTATTAGCACAAACAAACAGTTGACTCCAATGCACATGTTCGCCAAATAAACAACATACTTGTAGCCACACACACAGATATTCAAATGGATCTCCGTCGGTATCGGCAATGAGCATTCAGGCGTTCGATCAAAGGAATTACTTGCTCATTGAATTAACGTGACCGTTAATTCTACCCGATGCTTGTGTCTTTGGTTTACGATAAAATACACCCGACAAGTTTTCGATAGTTTTCGTCCACCCTATTTAAGTCACATCTCCTGGGCTGAACAGAAGAAATGGAAGAAAAAAAGAAGCAAAACAAAATAAACAAAACTTGCTAAGGTTAGCATGAAGTGGAATTGATCCCAGGACCTCTTGGTGACCAAGCATGCTTCTAAATCATTCGACCAAGTTGAAGTTAAAAGGAGAAAGTTTATGATTGGTGCTATGAATGAGGAAAGAAAGGGGACCATGTGTGAAAGAGATTGGTCTAAGTACTTGAAGAGGAGCTTTGTGCGCCAGTTAGAAGCAGAAACAACGATTCGAAGTGAGGTTGTTGTATTTTTGGATTTAGTAGAGCAAGTAAAACGATAGAAATATGGGGTGGTGGAGCTTGAGGATCGAGGAAGCTGGAAGAGGATATGAGTTGGCTTATGATAGCGGAAACAAGATGTAATTAGTAAGGTCGAAGTTGGAGTTCAATTTGTGGTAGAAATGTGAGTGGTGGAATCGCCAAAACGTTTCAGTTCCCTCGAAATGAAACTGCTTTAGCACGCACAGCCACTTCTTCGTCAAGGTATATATGAGATCTGAAGAACAAACGCATGAATTTCAACTTTAACTGAATAAAATACTTTGAGATATGCAAAATGAATTAATAAAATAGACCAATATTCTGCACACAAATCCCTAATAAGAAGCTAGAAATTGTAATTCATCCTGGCCATATCTTGAATCGCACTATTTTAGCGCTTAAACTTTTCTACAGTCAAATAATGTCTATTTATTTTTAAAAATAAGACAAAACTTACAAAAAATACAAAACAAAATAAAACAAAACCCAGAAAGAAAATAAACAAAATCCCACACCATTAACTCCACTATTCATATATTTTTCTACTCTAGGCACAAGGCTCAAAATTTTAGGGGAGGGGGACAGTCGATTGGATCAAACTTAGTACGCAACTGGTACTTAATTTAGCGACCCCGAAAGGATGAAAGGCAAAGTCGACCTCGGCGGAATTTGAACTCAGAACGTAGCGGCAGACGAAATACCTATTTCTTTACTACCCACAAGGAGCTAAACATAGAGGGGACAAACAAGGACAGACATAGGTATTAACTCGATTACATCGACCCCAGTGCGTAACTGATACTTAATTTATCGACCCCGAAAGGATGAAAGGCAAAGTGGACCTCGGCGGAATTTGAACTCAGAACGTAACGGCAGACGAAATGCCTATTTCTTTACTACCCACAAGGAGCTAAACATAGAGGGGACAAACAAGGACAGACAAACGGATTAAGTCGATTATATCGACCCCAGTGCGTAACTGGTACTTAATTTATCGACCCCGAAAGGATGAAAGGCAAAGTCGACTTCGGCAGAATTTGAACTCAGAACGTAGCGGCAGACGAAATACCGCTCAGAATTTCGCCCGGCGTGCTAACGTTTCTGCCAGCTCGCCGCCTTCTGCTCTATTCATATTACACACAGTAAATTTCCATCATGTCATTTCATGAATTTTGAATATCTATATAACTTTATATTATTTCGTATTCAGCAATATCATTTCTTCCTGTAATCAATATTAACCACTTTTCCAACATGGGATCCCTTTATCCTATTATGGCGTTTGCTTTTATGCTGGTCTTGTCTGTTTCTGATTGAATACCAGTGGACATAGAAATGTACAAAATAAAATCTTCGAATCGATTATCTGAAAAGAGGATCCTATTTATAGGGAATTGAATCAGTGAATATTGCGGTGTGTTCATTCGGTAATGAAAGATGATGTAATTATCTCTGATTCGTCGGAATTAAACTGAGGCAGAGTAAGTATGAACTGGATCTCGTAAGATTGAGCAATATTCGTGAAAGAAACGCGGACAATATATTAAAAATTGGTACAAAGAGAGAAAATGATCAAAGAGATAGTAATGCATTTTTATACACAGCTACATTTATAAATATATATGTAGATACATGTATGTATGCGTCTATACAAACAGCAATATATATATATACGCATACATACACACACATTACATGTAATAATTTTATATTCGAGTATACACTGTGTAGTAAGTTGTTTAAAGCCCCTTCACAGTATTTGGTTACCTAACGTCAACAACATTATGGAAATACTTTTTGTAAAGTCACATGAAGAGACGCATCTGCACCTATAATGCATGAAAATTCATTGTACACCATCTCACTTGTAAGGTGTGAGTGCATGATGAGTCGAAACGATCGTAATGGTATGGAGGAAAGACTCTCGTGAATTCCATTTCTTATCTCTCAAGAACATCTGTGTGTGTATGTATATATTATATATATATATATATATATATATATATAGATAGATAGATAGATAGATAGATAGATAGATAGATAAAGAGACAGAGAGCTGGAGTGGGATATATTTATAGCTATATATATATATACCCCCTCACCACTATCCACACCGCCCTTCCAGAGCACGGTCTGTGGACCGTGTATCTGCTCTCTCTCCCCGAACCCGCCCTGTAGTCCCCCGCCTCCCTTTTCCCCTCACTTACCACCCCACGACCCTACTCTCCACGCACCATTCTTCGAGCTTTCCGTCATCTCCAGTCCGACCCGTCCACTTCACACCTCTCTTCCCTAACGACCCCTCCCCTCTTAAACGAGCCCACAACCTTCGAGACCTTTTGGTCCATAGCTCCTTCCCTGACCCTACCTCCCAACCCGGCTCGTTCCCCTGCTCCCGCCCACGTTGCCGCACTTGCCCTTACCTCTCCAACACCACCCTCCATCGACCCTATCGACCCTATCATCGACCCTATCCCATCATCCACTCCTTCACCTGCACCTCCAGCAATATTATCTATTGCGTCTCTTGCTCTCTCTGCCATTCCTTGTACATCGGACAAACGGGACGCCGCTTGGCTGACCGGTTCGCGGAACACCTTCGTGACATCCACCTTGCGAACGACACACCGGTCTCACGCCATTTCCGCTCCACCGGTCACTCCTTGCACACCTATCTGTGTTCGGTTTGTCCTTACACAGAGGCCATCCGGATTCCCGTTTGCGCCGTGAACAGGAATTAATCTTCTCTCTTCGCCTTATACGCCATTTGGTCTCAACTCCCCCCCTCCTCATCTAACCCCCCTCTCCCCCCTCCTCACCTACCTTTCCCCCGACCCCTACTTCTTCAGTCCTTCATCCTTTCACCCCTACTCCCCTTACTTCTTCCCTTTTTCTCCCTCCCTCCTTCCCTCTTCCCCTTCCCTCTGCTCCCTCACTCCCCTTCTCTCTCCTCCTCCCCCTCTTTCCTCCTTCCTCCTCCCCTCCTCCTCCCCTCCCTCATCCCCTCCCTCTCCCCCCATTCTCCCCCCTTCTCCCCCTCCTCCCCCCTCCCCCTCTTCTCCTCTCTCCACACTACACCACACGACTTTACACATCACATCATATATGATGTGCCATACTAATACATACATCAACTAATACATACTAATACGTACTAATACATACTAATACATACTAATACATCAACCCTATACATACACACGTCCAGACCTCTCATACGCACTTATACTCTCTCATACACACACACACACACACTTATACATACTAATACGTACTAATACATACTAATACATACTAATACATACACCAACCCTATACATACACACGTCCAGACCTCTCATACGCACTAATACTCTCTCATACACACACATACACCCTCATGTTGGAGCTGGTCATTCAACCCTATTATCAACCCTATTATCTCCCCTTATTTCGCTCTCGCGTCTCATGTTTGATCTTTGACCTCTGGCCGAAGTCAGATCGCCATGTTGATTCGTTAGTTACTGCACGCATTTTTTTCTCTCCTTCTTTCTGTCTTTTTTTTCTCTCTGTGTATCTTTCTGTTGAAGAGCGTAGGCTCGAAACGTTAAAGACTTGTTTTATTTATATTTCCTGAGCGCCATACTAATACAATTGTTTGTTTGTTTCCCACCTGCCTTCGTCTTTTGTCTATTTTCATAAAGCTTCCCGTTATATATATATATATATATATATATATATATATATAATATTATATATATATATATATATATATTATTTGTAAAAAATGAAGTTCGAAAATGCTGCTGTATTATACAATTTTTAATTTTTATATATACATTATAACATGTTTCAGTTCCTGAAATGAACCTTATCAAAAAAGTTATATATAAAAAGAGACAGCTCATGCCGTCAAACACAAGAAATTCATTTATAATACACAACGGAGTCAGACATCTTAGAGTTCATGTATAGTTGATATATGGTTCATGTAGTTTGATATATAGTTTGAAGTATATGTTCAAAGAGTTCGATGCAGTGGTCCACGGTGGCGATACGTATTCAATACAAAAAACAGATCAAAGTGGTGGAAAGCGGTCAATACAGAAGATTGATGTTTCCGAAAGAGCGAGGAATTCTTTTACCTTAAGCAATTGTGATGGCCCATGGTGGAAGTTCGCTGGGTGGTTCTAGTGAGTTCTTGTGAATGCTCGGTTTTATAATGCCTGTTAGGTGGTCAATCTAGCGTAGCGTGACGTCATCAATGTTTTGACCAATCGTTTCGTTAGGTGGCTTTAATCAAGTGGAACGGGACGTCATCATTATTTTGACCAATCGCTGCATTATAACTCCCTCTTGTTTGTTTCCTGTCTTGACCAGTCGCTTCGTTAGTCAAGCATAGCGGGACGTCATCCAGATTCTGCCCAATCACGACTTATAGCTACATTAGATCTGCCCCCTGTCTGTACTTGTTAGGTGACTATTCAAGCAGAAAAGGACGTCATCAATATTCTGACTAATGACTGTCCCCTGTTTGTATCCTGTCCATTCTAGCAGAGCTAGACGTCATCAACTTGTTGACCAATCAGAATCGGGTCTGACCCTTAGCTGTATCGTATGTATCAGGGTCAGATTTGCACGAAAGAAATTTTTTCCCTTTTTTACTAAGGCATATTTCCGTCAGAGTGAGTGTCTGTTGAAGTAGCGGCCGTGGTGGAAATTTGGTTCTCCTTTTCGGAGGACTTATCTTTTGTTTTAGTATTCCTGGCCCAGGGTGTTTAAACTTGGTCTAAATTTTTTAATGAAATATAGTTCTTTATTTTGGCGTTGTGTGAAGGTTGCGTGTCACTGAATTTATAGAGCGGGTTAGTTGTAAATTTCGGATTTACATTTCCAGCACATCTATCTATGTGTCCGCTGACCGGTATTTTGCGGTAATCAGGGTTTCTAATTTGTGATTTATGCACCGCCATCCTGTTACGTAAGCTATTTTTTGTATGGCCTATATACTGCCTATTGCAGCCTGCGCATGTTATGACGTAAATTAAGTTTTCTGATGCGCAGGTGAAGTTTGTTCTAATGGTGAACTGGTGGCCTTGTTCCAGTATAAATTCTGATCCTTCTTTCAAGATGACACAGATTCCGCAGTTGGGCCTTCCACATTTCTAACTGCTGGTTTGTGGTTGATGTTGAGTGCAGTGTAGCTTGGGTTAAAATCCTTTTCAAGGATTTTGGTTGCCGTTTACTTTTAATGATGGTGTGTGTTTCGAGGATCCGGTTCATCTTTGGGTCTCCCTTTAGTAGGGCTGTGCTTTGTAGTATGGTGTTGAAGGCCTCATTGTTGAGTGGGTTGTGTGTAGAGATGTAGGGAAGGGTTTTTAATTGTTCTTTCTTTTTTGGTTTTGTTTGTCTCAGGTCTTCTATACTTAATTTAAGTACCCGTTGGATTGCACTGTCTATTAGGGGCTGTGGATAGTTTCTATTTGTGAGTGGTTCTAAGTTCCTGGAGACGTGTGTGTCGGGTGTTTGTGTCTGATATTATGGTGCAAATCCTTCTAGCTAAACAAAAAGGGACATTCATTCTAGTGTGTCGTGGGTGGCATGAATCAAAGGGTAGGTACTGTTTAGAGTCTGTCGGTTTATAGTAGATATCTGTCTCTATTTTGTTGCCGGTTTTCTTAATGAGGATGTCTAAAAATGGTAATTCTTTTCGTTGTGGTCCATCGTGAATTGTATATTGTCATTATTCCATTTAATAGAATGTTAAATTCCTCAAGTTTCTCTATGCCTTTGTGCCCAGATGAATTGAAACAGTCATAGGTGGTATCTTTTCTAGTTGTTATGGATATAGGTGGCGAAGGTTTGTTTCCATATTTCTCGAGTGTCATCGGTATAGTATTTCTGAGAGTATCCCATCACTAGGTTGGCAAAAGATGGTGCAGTACGCGTGCCCAATCGCTGTGTTCCCGATCTTTGCCTGTAGAAATCATTGTCAAAAATAAAATAATTGTTCTCTAAAATGAATCTAAGTCCTTCATTATAAGGTCTTTGTTTATGCGAGTGGGAGTTCAAAGGGGTAGTTATTCAGGCCAGAAGGTGATTGCTTCTATTCCTAGGTTGTGAGGGATGTTAGAATAAAGATTAACTACGTCGAATGATACTAGAAGGGTTTTCTCATTGACTGTTTAGGGAGGGGTGGTTGAGCATATCTATATCGTTCTTACGTAGCTTTTGATGTGTTTTAGGAAAGGTTTAAGAAGTGTGTCTAAGAAATTGCTGAGGCGGTGAGTTTCACATATATATACATATAAGAGGGATAACCACTACGTGGACATCCATTATGCTAGAAGTCGATCCCTATGGTCTTACCACTGAGAAAGGAATGTTCTCAAGAAAATTTAGCGAACGCCAGAACGTAAGCAAGCAAGACAAATGAAAAGTTACAAAATATACAGATTAATCATAAACCAGTTTCGTTTACAGAACTATACACGAGACGTCCGCATGAGATTGAACATGTATATAGATCTACCAGTTACATTTGGGGTTATGTTTCAAAGGTCATCTCTCTCAATCTCTCTCTTTCTATATATATATATATATATATATATATATATAATTCCATGCAGCACGGAATTTTTTCAGTGAACAGGTCGCGGTCTCAAAGCGACGAAAATATTTTAGCAAATTAAATTTAAATGTTGAAGTGAATTTAACGGTTTTTGTGTGTTTTTAAATGACTTATAAACACCTTCCACGCTGCAATTATTTTCGTTCCAGCCCGCGATCTCAGATCAAATTACTTGCTATGCAAGTACATAGCCGTAATGTAGATATGTATAGATGTATAGAGTATATATATATTATATATATATATATATATATATATATAATATATATATATAATATAATAATTAGAAATCAAATTTATAATGTAAATAAATTTCTAGTATTTCACTTGTATTTCTCTGTTCATTTGATATTTGTATATATATGTATATATATATATATATCAGAAATAAAAAATATATAACAAAAGGAATATTAAAGACTGTGAAAATCTAAACAAAAAATATAAGATATATAACAATGTATTGTATGTGTACACAATGCTCTACACTGTATATGTAGGCAATTTGGGGTGGTCGTTGATTTTCAACGAGTTCCTATACCCTTTGAGGAGTCTTCCTTTTTGTCCCTCAGGCTATCCAGAAGATACCCTCTTCATTAAGGAAGCTTTGTGGGGATGCCAGTTAAGTCGTTGATGATACGACCATGCAACAGGCTGCACTGGATGCTCTGCTAGCAGTAGCGCTGGAGAGTGACCGATCTAACACACACACACACACACACACACACACACCACACACACACACACACACACACAAACACATGAAAAATATGGATAACTCAACAGAGTTTATAAGGAAGCACACAGATTTTTTTTATTAGAAACGTCAGACCACATCCATGGACTCCATTGATTACAAGCAAGATAATATAGACGATACAAAAACATGGAGGAAGTTGAAAAGAGAACACCCTGTAAATATATATATATATATATATATATGATACATATGGGTACATACATACATTATATATATATATATATATATTATATATATATATATATATATATATATATATATGAATATACATATATATTATCTATTTATTTATACATAATTAGGATAAAGTCATTAATTAATGATTTAGTCAATTTGAATAAAATCATTTAAAAAGAAAAGAATAATTAGATTAATGGACAAAAAAAAGGACGCTCACACCACATGAACTATCTTGACGCTCGGTAAAAAATGGAAGAGTTTGACGTTTCGAGTAAAGCTCTTCATCAAAAAGAAGACAGGGTAAAGTCCCAAGAAGGAAAAGAAATCGCCAACAGCACGATTAACTATCTATCTATCTATCTCTATCTATCTATCTATCTATCTATCTATCTATCTATATCATTGACCGAGGTTACCGTGGTCTTTTCCGTAGGCTTTTCTTTCCACGGGTAAACCTCACCTGTCCTCCCCTTTACACTTCATATTGACATTTCTGTGATAACGATCCCTATTGATCAATTCCCCCCCTTTTTTTTGTTTTAATTTCATTCCCCCCTTTTTTGTCCTCTTTCTTTCCCTTTACGATCACTTTTGATCGAAAACCAACCCCCCTTTTTTTACCCCCAAAAGAAAAGCTCTACCTTGTAATTTGTCCTGTCTGTGTGCAGCCCTGTGTGGCTAATAAATAAACATATCTATATCAGTGGCGCCTCAAGGTCATGAGCGTCACTCGAGTTCAGTACAGATTTCGCATAAGACACTCGAAGATTTTCACGTTTTTCCGCTTTATTTCTAGCCCCAAATGGCTTATTATTTTTTGTATCTAGCACTATGTCTTTCTCCATTTCTAAGTTAATGGTAAAAATAAAACAACTCTGCAAAACACAAATAATCTTTACACAGAGGCACACAGAATAATGGTAACCCAATAACAACAGCGGAGTGCACTACAAACATCAGCGATCTGACTGTCACCTGTACTCTTGAAGAGAACATATCAAGTTGCTACTGGACAAGGTGTCACAGCATGTGGTAGCCCAGATGAGGGGCCTACCTCACGGAAAGGGAAAATTGTCATACCGTCAGGCCTTTTACTCTTCCCTCGATCTAGCCACGCTGGCTCAAAATGGGAAGGGAAGCCTGCGGTGTCTAGGCCATGTTTTATGATTTCGTTAAAGACGCAATGGTGTGGAAGGCGGCCAGCACTATAATAGCATAACAATGAGTAGAGGCCGAAAGGATCCACAACGTTACCACAGCGGCATTTGTGAAGCTCATAGATCTTGAAGCCAAGCGTCAGGGAAACGCCGATGCGCAGGCACTCGTTATAAAACTAAGTGCTAGTCGCGAGTGATGGCACCGCATTGAGCCAGGCTTCGCTGTAAAACTTAGAAGCTGAGCAGAAAAATGCCAGACGGTGTTGGTCAAATCGACGCATTAACTCATCCGAGATCAGAATGCACTGGACGGCGCCCCATTTCTTTAGTTAATATTTTGAAAAAGTCTTTTTCTCACACGCCCGCCCCCATATAATATATATATATATATATATATATTATATTATATAATATAAAGTATTTCATTTATTTCTGTACCGCATTTATCACTGATGAAGGGAAGTTCTTATGAACTAACTCTGAAATCAGGTCCGATATGTATATATATTATATATATATATATATATATACACACACATATGATTCAGGGTTCCAAATGTAAGACGTTGGGAAACTTCAAGCAGTAAGTGGCAAGTATAGAAAACAAAAGTGGACTCCTTAATGATAACAGCCCTTTTCTTTTTTCTTTCCTTCTCTTTCTCTTTTTCTTCCTACTCCTTAACTCTAAACCACACCTACTCTTGCTTAGTTTGGGTCTCACCTTTGGCTTTATCGC
>NW_021833808.1:17500-37500 GCF_006345805.1 Octopus sinensis
AACCTCTAACTTGCTGTTTATGTACTCTCATGGGTGTATTAATTTTGATCCTATTTGGCCGATGTAATTCGCGTTGCAAAACCCTTTAAAAGCGCGCGCGCGCACACACACACACTCACACACACGTATGTATAATATATATATATATATAATATATATATATATATATATATATATATATAATTTACATTATTTACATTATTTACTTTTGACGGATATTTGTCCTCATCTTGTTTGTTGTTAACACAACGTTTCGGCTGGTACCCCTCCAGCCTTCATCATGGGTTTCAACCTAAGGTATTTTTAGATATATTATTATTATTATTATATTATTATTATTATTATTATTATTATTATTATTATTTAGGTCACTGCTTGGAATCAAACTCGGAAACTTGGGGTTAGTAGCCCGCGCTCTTAACCACTACGCCACAAGGGGAACCTTGAGACCACGATAGCGTATACACCATGGGAGCTGGATAACCAGTCTTGTGAGTCCTATGGCTCCAGAAGTAACGCATAAATACATACATACTTAGATACATGTATATATATACGTATATGTATATGTGTGTGTATACATATAGGAAATATTTAGAAGCATATATCTTTCTGTACATACATACTGTCACACACGTGAATACACGCACGCACACACACACACACACATGTATATCTATATATATATATACATAGAGAGAGAGAGAGAGAGCCAGCCAGCCAGACAGACAGACAGAGAGTCAGAGAGAGAGAGAGAGAGAGAGAAAGTATAGATAGATAGGTATATATATATATATATATGTGTGTGTGTGTATGTGTGTGTGTATGTTTATATGTATATGTATATATGTATTTATATAGGTATATAGTCTTTGTTTTCGTTGCCCACGTTTCTTGTTATCTATCTCTTATATACAATTACTTGGTGGTGGCGGTAATGGTGATGGTGGCGACGCTGTGTGTATGTGTGGGTGTATATATATATATATATATATATATTATATTATATATATGTGTTGTGTGTGGTGTGTGTGTGTGTGTGTGTGTGTGTGTGTATGTATGTATGTATATATGTTTATATACATATGCATACATTCACACAAATACACAAACAATCACCCAGAAACCAAATCAGAGGAAAATAAAAGCTACCCGCAAAGCATTGTAGTCAACAAAAAAACACAGCATAGATATAAATATATTATATATATATATATATATATATATATATAATATATATATATATATATATATACGCCGAGTATAATACTGATCCGTGTGACATTCTCATCAGATAAGAAACGTATCTATGAAAGAGATTGAAAACCTTCGTAAATGAAGAGACGTGCGAAGAGAGATAACAAGAAATGTGACCGGTGAAAACAAAGCTTGTACATGTCATAATAGTGGGGGGGGGTCTTTTGAGGGATGTAGGGTGTGGAAGTAAAAACAGAGAGTAATCATGATACTTCTGGAATTCCCTGGCAGACACTCCACAAATAAACGTCTCAACAGAAAGTTTCTTTGAAACACGAACTCACGAGGGAAGCTGCTATGTCGTCGCCTACTTGGCTAGAAATATCAGCTGAAATCCTAGCTTAGCATATGTTAATACACAAAGGCAGAAAATAACACTAAACTGTATATCTTCCCGCTTTACGTTCCACGTTCTAATCCCGCCGAGGTCGGCCTTAATTTTCATTCTTTCGGTGTACTTAAAACAAGTACCAGTTGAGTACTGGGATCGATGTACCGTATTTTCCGGTGTCTAAGCCGCTATTTTTTACCTGGAAAATTTAGCGTGCAGCTTATTATATAAATGTGCGCCTAATGTGTGTATCTCTCTTTATATAAAGCTGAAGTTGTCTGTGTGTGTGTGTGGCAGGTTTGGTAGCCTTCAACTAACACTATCTCCTCCGAGACCCTGCGGTGCAAGTTGACCAAAATTGAGAGTATGATAGAAGAAGGCTTGCTCTTTCTTCCGTAGAAGAAAAAATTCAAATCAGACCATGTTAACACCAAAAATTATTCACATCAAAAAGGTGCTTTTTTTTAATGAAAATCTCTATTTTTTACGATTTTTTGAATGCTGTGTCGCCACTTTTCGGTATATTTCAACCAGAAAAATATTCACTTAAAGAGAATAACAAGCTACATAATGCAAAATTTTTACTTTTCAAAAATTCCAATTCTAAAGGGTCGAAACAAACCCGAGCAACGCCGGGCGATACTGCTAGTTTTTTATAAGTTTCAGGAGGAAAATAATTAATGTTTGGAGATCGACTGATTCCAGTGAAATTTTTTTCCGAGGGAAGGTCGGTCGGGGAACAGCGTGAAAAACCACTACTACAGTACATTGGTGCTCGGAAGAAAACAAATCATATTTGTTTTATATTACCTTTATGTTTTGATAATGTTATTTTTTATCTAATAAACACTTTTATACTGACAAAATGTGTTTGTTGTTGATTATAGTAAGATAAAATCATAACAAAACAATTTATCTCATAGTTGTAAAATAAAGCATTTTGAAACTACATATACGTTGACAACAAAAAAGCTAATTGCTGACCCGTAGCTCTATGTGTAAAAAAACCAAAATTTCCCCCCAAATTCGGCCCTGCGGATTAAATAGTGATGCGTTTTATAGACCGGAAAATATGGCAATTGATTTACCCTTTCTCCAAAATTGCTGGCCCCGTGTCAGAATTTGAAATCAATAAATATTAATACACAAAGATGGCAAATTGGTAGTATCGTTATCAAGCCGGACAATAATACAAAGTGGAATTTCTTTGGGCTTCAAATTTCACTGAGCTTGACTTTACCTTTCATCCTTTCAGAGTTGATAAAATATGTACCAGTTGAATACTGGGGTCGACGTAATCGACTAAACCCATCTCCTAAAATTTCTGGCCTTGCATCTGTAGTAGAAAAAATTATATGTGTATATACAAAGGCGTCGAGCTCGCAAGATTGTTAAGTGCTTCGGAGAAAACGCCGTGATATTTTTTCCGACTTATTACGTTCTGAGTTCAAATTTCGCTAAGGTCGACTTTGCTTTCGTCTTTCCAGGACTGGAATTTTTCCCTTCCCTCAAGTTTGCCGGCATTGAGCGCAAATTTGGAAGAATGTATATGAACACGCGTACACATAGAGCCCGTCATCTAAAAAATAGTGAAGTTACATTAAATAACGTAGTCATGTTCGTACCATGCGCTAATGTGGGGGCACAATGGCCCAGTGGTTAGGGCAGCGGACTGACGGTCATAGGATCGCGGTTTCGATTCCCAGACAGGGCGTTGTGAATGTTTATTGAGCGAAAACACTTAAAGCTCCACGAGGTTCCGGCAGGGGGTGGTAGCGAATCCTCAACCCTTTCACCACAACTTTCACTCTTTCTTCCTGTGTCTGTTGTACCTGTATTTCAAAAGGCCAGCCTTGTCACACTCTGTGTTACGCTGAATCTCCCTAAGAACTACGCTAAGGGTACACGTGTCAGTGGAGTGCTCAACCACTTTCACGTTAATTTCACGCATCAACTGGGAACCTTAGTCGTTGTAACCGACGGAGTGCCATAGTACTACGTGCTAATAGCGAATTGGCCGAGTCGTTAAGAGTGTTCAGAAGAATGCCACGTTGTACATATTCTGATACTCGACACTCTGAGTTCAAATCCTGCAGAGGTTAACTTTACATTCTTTTGGAGTCGAAATAAAAAAAAATGTAACAAATGAGGGTGGTGAGTCGACAGAACAGTAAAAAAAAAAAAAAATTAAGTGTCAGATCGAGCACATTGCATTTTTTGTTCCGTAGGTTTGCGTTAAAAGTTCAAATCCCGTAGTGGAAAACTTGATCCATTACGATTTAACAAGCAGTAACTGGCACTTTGGGTGCCTTTTAGATGAGTCCCCTCTGTTGCAAGAATTCGTTCCAGAGATCTGCTTTCAGGATAACACCTCTCTCTGCATCTAGTTCCGAAAGCCCTTTAAAGGGTCACTAACAGCCTTCTTTCCTGACTAAAGTATGAAATATTAACGGATTAATCATTTCTGGACAGCCTTTAATTATAAGTTTTTCTTTAAAGAAGGATAATGTTTTTGCAGTATCTTCCAATCCACTGATTGAGGCAATTTTAGGGCGATTCACAAACGCCCAGGTGAGCAAACCAACAAAATATTATTTTCAAAATATATGTATGTATATATATATTTGTGTGTGTGTGTGTGTGTGTGTGTGTGTGTGTGTGTGTGTGTGTGTGTGTGCAGTCATACAGATAAACACAATTAGGCTTCACACACACACACACACATATACATATATGTATGTATGTATATAGACAATACAAATACAAAATACTATGGAGAAAATGCATAATTTCTTAACTCGACAACTGTTTCACACATACGCACGTATATATATATATATATATATATATATAAATGTGAATAAGGATAGAAATAAATTGAAACATTATAAATATTGATTGTGGGTGAATTAAGAATGTAAATACATTCTTTCTATACTATTGATGTGCGGGAAAAAAGGGAGAGAGAGAGAGAGAGAGAGAGAGAGAGAGTCTTGTGACGGACCGTTTTACGTTTTATTGACCAATCCTCAGAGAAGGCGTAACAGGTTTCCGTCCTCAATAACATATAGCAGCTACTTTAGGAAGTAGTCATGAATTAGAATAGCACTATGCTGGATAACCTAATTTACGTATTTATGCTTTCGAAGAGTCATCATTAATTAAACAATATTTTATGCGTGGCACAACAGAAATCAGAACTGTTATAAATTTAATTTCAAAATTATTAGAAAAGTGATTAAGTTAAAACAAGAATTTAAATAAGTAAATGGTTAAAAGTTTAATGTTTGACAGACGCAATTTGTTAAGCCATTGTATGTTTTGATGTTTAAACCACGTACTGACGGCTAAGTTTCAAAATACAGCATACAGTGTCATAAAACTAGAATTATTTCTAACGTTCTTAATGCCCTTAATGAGTGGAGAATATGTGTGATGCATACATACATAACTACATACATACATACATACATACATACATACATACATACATACATACATACATATGTACATACATATATACATAGATTATATATTACATTCATACATACCATACATACATACATACATAAACATACATAATATATAATATATATATATAATTATATATATATATATATATATATATATATTATATATATATTATACACACACATGCATATATATATATATATATATATATATATATAGCGCCTGCGCCTATTTATAGTATGTGTGTATGCATGTATGCTCGTGTATTTGTGTACAAATACATACATGCATACACACACACATATATAAAGATGGTTCTGTTATCATGGATATGCTGGAAAATAAAATGTATTATGAAAAAACAGACAGCTATAAACAATGAAAGGCAATGGAAGATCTTCTGGCCTTGTTGAATAAATACCGCAAATGCTTGACACCTTAAGAATTTGTCTATATAAACAATTTCAGATGCAAAAATCTACAATTTCTATACTCTATCCAAGATTCAGAAAAGTAAAGCTATGCATAAGTGACTCATGTATAAGTCAAAGCCGAGTATATCAAAATACTATCTCAAGACAATTTGAAACTCAGACCAATTATAGTAGGCGCTGCGTGTGAAATGCACAGGCTGAACAATTTCTAACTAAAAACTTCCTTAAAGTACATTGAGTTTCGTTCGAGTTGATATAAATATAATTGCGGTTTCTTTTGGCTATATTAATTTAATGTACGAATATTTCCTATGATTATGGAATCAATGCGATAGTACATCTTTATCACTGAAGGTCTGGGTTTCATACTAATTCGATGAATTAACGTGCGATCAAATATCAGGCACTGGGAAGGGAACTAAAGTTGCCACGACGAATGCCAACATCGTTATGGGTTTCCGCAAGAAGAAAGTTTACGAAGAATCTATTTGCATTCGAAGACGAAATTTATGCATATCTCAAAGGAAACTGGAAAACATACCTGCGTCTATGACAGCAGGATCTAAATAAACCTCAGCGTAATTGGAACTCAGAACGTAAAGATAGACGAAATGCCACTAACCATTTTGCCTGGCGTGCTAACGATTCTGATAGCAACAACAACAAAAAAGAAAATCAATTATGCTTCCTCATGCAATGGTTTTCACACAAGCAGCCACACCACAACCACTACAAAAAATTTGTGAAACTTTCTGCCTCACACCCGACCTATATTTCTAATCTTGGAACCAGTTTTGAAGGGAGGGAGCAAATCGATTATATCGATCAACAGTATTTGATTGATACTTTATTTCATCGACCCAGAATGAACGAAAGGCAAGGTCAATTGACCTCAGCGAGATTGGAGCCAGAAGAAATACCGCCAAGCATTTTGTACGATGTGCTACCGATTCTTCCAGCTCGTCGTCTTCTTGTCTTTATTAGTGAGGAAAAATAAAATAGAGTTTAAATTTGAAAGGCGGTATATGAAAAGGATACAAAGCGTTCACGTATACCGCCCTTTCAAATTTAAACTCTATTTTTATTTTTCCTCACTAATAAAGACCATATATATATATATATATATATATATATATGTATGTATGTATGTATGTATGTATGTATGTATGTATGAATGTATGTGTATACGTCATTGCGACTATCACACGCAACACACCTTCTTTCCAAGCACTGCTGTAAACAGCGGAAGTGAGCAAGTACTTTAAAACTTAGCACTCGTGCACAGTAGAGTTCAAGATCAATCTTTGTCAAGTGGCCTTACTCTGCATACCTTAGCTTCGTTACTATGTCAACAGTCAGAATACTTATTGATCAGACATCGTGTATATATATATGTATATATATATACATATTAAATTAAATTAAATTAAACTACTGCAAAAAAAGAATGAAATAAAAAAGTAAGTAGATAAAAACAAATGAATATAATAAATAAAAGTAAATTAAACGAACGTGTATAGATAGGGGTACTGATAATGCAGGTATCATACAGATTCACACACACACACATTTACTAAACATAGACACGAACAGGGATATACGCATGCGCAAATAAAGACACACAGGGATATACGCATTCCCCCAAAAAGACATTTACAATAGGAATACAAAATGGCAGATCGTTTGTAAGGAGAGACACAAAAAAGAAAGAAGAAAGCAAATGACCGATGATGAGGTGTCACAGAAGTGTGACGAAAGAACTCTGGCCGAAATACAATTAATATTAAAGGAAGCTGGAGCGTGTGGTAAGTAGCTTGCTAACCAACCACATGGTTCCGGGTTCAGTCCCACTGCGTGGCATCTTGGGCAAGTGTCTTCTACTATAGCCCCGGGCCGACCAATGCCTTGTGAGTGGATTTGGTAGACGGAAACTGAAAGAAGCCTGTCGTATATATGTAATATATTGTGTGTGTGGTGTTTTGTGTTTGTCCCCCTAGCATTGCTTGACACCCGATGCTGGTGTGTTTACGTCCCCGTCACTCAGCGGTTCGGCAAAGAACCGATAGAATAAGTACTGGGCTTACAAAGAATAAGTCCCGGGGTCGATTTGCTCGACTAAAGGCGGTGCTCCAGCATGGCCGCAGTCAAATGACTGAAACAGTAAAGATAAAAGAGTAAAAGAGTAAAAGAGTAATATATAATATATTATATATATAGTATCTATATATATGTATGTATAGGAACATCTCTACCATTTTCATATTCCTTGATTTCAAATTCAAAATTCTTTTTCTAATTTTGTCTCCCGTTGTTAGGAGACAGTTACTTCCCTTCGTACTGCCGACTATCCAGTGGTTTCTATCTATATAATTCTCGTCTCTTGGTCGCCATGACGTTTAGCAATTAAAAAAAATGTTTTAAACTAACTCAATTTAATTTAACATGGCAATTCTTTTGTCCCCTTTTCAACCCACACAGCTTTACATCCACATACAAGAAACACTGGGCCCTAATGCATTTAAATTTCGTGCTTAGCTCTTTCTTCGCTTCATTTCCATCAATCTGCAACGTTATTACTTCTATAATAATTAAAGAGAATAAGGTTAACGCCATTTTAGCGAGATTTGAAAAACAATCAAAGAAAGAAAGGAGCAAACAAAACAATAACAACAAAAGTGAAAAGAAAGTTCCCCTAAAAGACCCCAAATAAAATGGCACGTAGATGGGAGCAGATAAGAACTAATTGCCGGCTATGTCATCAAAGACAAATAAACACACCAGGATGTATACGGTGATAGATGTGGCATACCCATCAGATAAGAATAGCATATCGGTGGAAGAAGGTAAAAAGATAATAATAAAAGAATATAAATATATATATACAAAAAATATAAATAAAAACAAAAATACAATAAAACCATGGAAAAAAATCGTATCCAAACACAAAGACATGGAAATAAAATAAATATATAAATGAATAAATGTATAAATAAAAAAATATATAAAAAAATAAAGGGATGAAATGCTGCAAAAAATGTGGGTCTCCGACCTAAAGCATCACCGTATATTTTACGATAGGGGCATACAGTACAGTAGAGGATAAACATATAAATGTAAGAATAAAAACAAATAGCATACAAAATGTTATACAAAATTAGTGTAAAAAAAATTGAGACTTCCAGGAAGACAAATCATACTTACGATATGTGCGTAGGTGTGTGTTTGTATGCATGTATATATGTATATACATTGGCCTGTATATATAATATATATTATATATATATATATATATATATATATATATATATAACAGGCCAATGTATATACATTATATATGTATATGTATATGTATGTATATATATATATATGCATATATATGTATATATAGTATATATATTGGCCTATATATATATATTATATATATATACACATATAAACACACACAAACATATATATATATGTATATATACATATAAACATATATGTTGTAGACACGTGTGTAATTACATATATACACATATATACACATACTTACGTACATATGCATTTATATATATATATATATATATATATATATATGATAATATATATAATATATATATATATATATATATATATATATATATATACATGCTTGTATATGTGTATTTGAATGTGTTTATATTGTAGGCGTACACACACACACACACTCACACACACACACACACACACACACAGTCGAGTTTGTCATTCAGGTTCACACATCCATTATATCCTCCCCCTACACAGACACACACACACTCATGCATTTACACACACAACACACACACATACACATGCACACGCACTTAGCCTTATACACCTCATGTTAACTCTGACTCTCTGTCGCTCTCTCTCTCTCTGTCTTTCTGTCTATCCCTCTGTCCGTCTGTGCCTCTCTGTCTCTCTTTCTCTTTCTCTCTCTTTATCTCTGTCTCTTTCTCTCTCATTCTCTCTCTCTGTCTCTCTGTCTCTCTCTCTCGCTAACTTCTCTTTTACACTCTGACACCCCATATTGAAATATTCTAAACAGAATGTTCAGAATTACCAAGATAGTCAAAGAAAAGGTTAAAAATGTAGTTAAATGCGGATTACACAACACCGGGGTCGACAGAATAGGGGGTAACAGAAGGAAGGGAATAAGCAGCAAAGAAGACTTGACAAAGAAGATGGTGAGCATTATTATCGTGATGATAATAATGCAATCTGGTAGAATCGTTAGCACGCAGGGCGAAATGCTTAGCGGTATTTCATCTGTCTTTATGTTCTGAGTTCAAATTCCGCCGAGGTCGACTTTGCCTTTCACACTTTCAGTGTCGATAAATCAGTACCAGTGAAACACTGAGGGTCGATGTAATAGACTAGTCCCTTCCCCCCAAATTTCAAGCCTTGTGCTTTTAATAGAACGGATTATTATCATGATGATTAGGCGGGCGAGCTGGCTGAATCGTTACCGCGCCGGGAAATACGCCGAGCGCCATTGCGTACGTCTTTACGTTCTGATTTTAAATCCCACTGAGGTCGACTTTGCCTTTTATTCTTTCGAGGCTCGATAAAATGAGTACAAGTTGAGAAACGGGGTCGCTGTAATCGACTTGCTTCCTATGCCGAAATTGCTGGCCTTGCGCCAAAATTTGAAATAATTATCATGATGATTCTAGGGCGGTAGATTAGCAGAATGGTCAGCGTACTGAAAAGGAGAAAATGGTTTGCGACATTTCTTCCAGCTCTTTATGTTTTGAGTTCAAATTCTGCCGCGGTCAACTTTGCTTTTCATCATTTCAGCGTCGATAAAAATCAAGAACAGTTAAACAGTGAGGTCAATATAATCGACTATTCCCCTTCCCCTCAAAAATTCAGATCTAAATTAGAAGCCATTATTATGGTGGTTCTACCAGATCTTCTGAAACTTATAATCATAAAAAGAACTTCATGTATGTGTGTGTGTGTACACAAGGCTGCGGTCCAGTGACTGTAACAAGTAGAAGTGTGTGAGTGTGTGTGTATGTGCGTGTGCGTGTGTATAGTAAATCCAAAACAACGAAGAACAAATACAAAAACAAAATCAACAACGTGAGAACGTGGTACATGCAAAGTATTAACAGACGCTCAGGGAAGGAAAAAAAGGTGGTTTTACGTTTCGAGCAAAGATCTTCTTGAGAAACAGGAGAGTCCAATAGAAAAGGAAAACGGAGGAAAACATCGCCAACGATTCACATGTGGTTATATTTTGAATATATATATATATACACATGCAAAGGGATATCTAAAAGTAACTGTGGGGTAAGCTCGTTGTAGTTCAGGTTTCCACCGCTAGAAGGCACTTGATGAGATCCTCTGGCATCAGTCTGCCGACCAGCGTCCTCGGCTGGGGTCATAATGTCATGTAGGTGTGTCTTTGTTTTGCAGTGCTTCTCCCCTGTTCGTCGACTTTGTGACGGCTGAAAAGAAGGACTGCGTGCTTCTGTGAAATTCTGTTTCCTACTGGAGTCAAGGACGCTGCCATGAGCAAAACACAAGCCTATGAGTGGTTTCCACGCTTTAGAAATGATCACTTTTTGCTCGGAGGCCAACTCGTTCAGGACGGCCGTCGAACTCCCGAACGAATGAAAGCATCACGAAAATTCATGCATAATTGACGAACTTGTTGATATGACTGGTGAGTCTAGAGTCCCTGCCAACGAATTGTGAGTGCGGAGTTGCGAATGATTTGAGCCTCGGATGATCAAAAGCAGTCACGAATACGTGTCGTTAACTGAAAAAAGAGTTTGACGTTGACCCGACCTTTTTCTCGAAGGTCATCGCTGGTGACGAGAGCTGGTGCTACGGAATTTACAGATGTGGAAGAGGTGAAGAAAAAAAAATGACGGGGGTAATAAAAGGCGTTCATCACTTCGCAAGAGTTCCAGCATCGCTTCGAACAGTGGAAAATGCGTCTGGACCGATGCATTGCTTCAAACGGAGGATTCTTTGAAGGCGATAAAAGTGCAAACATGTTAAACTAAGTGAGTAAAATGATATTGCAAAATTTCCCTCGTACACACACACACGCTCGCGCGCTTATACACATATGTATATTTATATACATATATTATATATATATATATATATATATAAACACACACAGAGACACACAAATATATATACATATGTTTATGCATATATATATATATGTATGCGCGTGTATGTATATGTGTATTACTGCTTAATTACAAGATAAAGCAAATTTGCCAACTCAAACATTATTGTGCCACTCAGGACATCAGGGTCTGAATCTAGATTAAACAGGATGTTTTAAAGCCACATCAGTTCTGCTTCACATATTTGCACCTGGATTTTTCGAGGCGAGGTTGACTATCCAAATATTTGAAGTGAAGCATGGTTTTGTGGTTTTTGTCTGCGGCAAAATTGCCAACAGTTTCTGAACCAACCAATTTCTGCATCGGACACTACTCCCACATATCTGAAGAACTTTAAAATATTTTTATAGACTTTATCGTAGCTTTTTATGCTTTTTTTTTTTACTTGCTTCAGTCATTGGATTTCGGTCATACTGGGGCACTACCTTCAAGAGTTTTAGTCGAAGAAATCGAACCCAACTACTCTCTTTTACTCTCTTAATCTTTTACTTGTTTCAGTCATGTGACTGTGACCATGCTGGAGCATCGCCTTTAGTCGAGAAAATCGGCCCCAGGACTTATTCTTTGTAAGCCTAGTACTTATTCTATCGGTCTATTTTGCTGAACCGTTAAGTTACGTGGACGTAAACACACCAGCGTCGGTTTTCAAGCGATGTTGGGGGGACAAATATAGACAAACATACACACACACACATACACACACACACACACACTCACACACACACATATATACGAGGGCTTCTTTCAGTTTCCGTCAATTAAATCCACTCACAAGGCTTTGGTCGGCCCGAGGCTATAGTAGAAGACACTTACGGTGCCACGCAGTGGGAATGAACCCAGGACCATATGGCTGGTAAGCAAGCTACTTACCATACAACCACTCCTGCGCCTTTGGAAATTTTAATGAGATAACCATTTATTTTTAAGATAAACATTGTAGGGTTGGTGTGAGAGGCCAGAGTGAAAGGTCAGATCCGGCTGGTTTGAACATAAAACAGGTAGAAATTTCGACCAGAAATGGCTAGCTTAAATACTAATGGGTTAAATAATGAATAATATGTTCTGCATTTTATTCACATAGAAATTTTCTGATGCCATTAGAGACTGCGCAGGTGAAATGGAAATTCTTTGCATGTATTCATGTCTCCCAGCATGGACGCTGTCCAATGACTGAAACAAGTAAAAGATAAAAGATAGCTATGCGTATATAATCATATATGAACGTATAACATATAAACATGGGATATACGCATATAAGTGTATAGAAACGTATAACACACATAAATGAGATATACTTATATAAATAGATATAAACGTAAAACTTTTACAGTCGTATTATCTCGCATACGTTTATATACGTTTATTGTAGGCATTTGTATTGTATATGTATATTATGGTGGAAAACCAGTTAAGAAGTCCCCGGTTTTATTTGCGTTTAATTTCAGTCTGTTGGACGTGAACCATTTAGTATACTGGTTCAAACAAATTGACTTTCAAGAAGATTAATTATGCGTGTCATGTGTACTAGAAGA
This sequence comes from Octopus sinensis, assembly GCF_006345805.1. Taxonomy (NCBI): domain Eukaryota; kingdom Metazoa; phylum Mollusca; class Cephalopoda; order Octopoda; family Octopodidae; genus Octopus; species Octopus sinensis. The sequence continues at coordinate 30,684 of NW_021833808.1, forward strand.
AGTCATAAAACTGTAACTTCTGACGTTGTAAAAGAATATTCAGTAATGGAATTGTGTATAATGAGTGCTGAAGAGGCTGAATATCAAACCTTGTGGCACGTTGCAATGAAGAGTACCATTGATCTGATCTTCCACAGTCAGCGCCAAAGCATACGACTCAGGGTGGACCTGTGAGGGACGAAAAGAACTAACGAAGAAAATCAAACCGTGATCGAAGATATTTTTTTAAACATTATTTACATTATTTACATTGGACGGATATTTGTCCTCATCTTGTTTGTTGTTAACACAGCGTTTCGGCTGATATACCCTCCAGCCTTCTTCAGGTGTCTTGGGGAAATTTCGATCCTGGGTTCTCATTCCTAAGGTATTTTTCGATGTTAATATTATTATTATTATTATTATTATTGTTGTTGTTGTTGTTGTTATTGTTCAGGTCACTGCTTGGAATCGAACTCGGAATCTTGGGGTTAGTAATATCGAAAAATACCTTAGGAATGAGAACCCAGGATCGAAATTTCCCCAAGACACCTGAAGATGGCTGGAGGGTATATCAGCCGAAACATTGTGTTAACAACAAACATGATGAGGACAAATATCCGTCCAATGTAAATAATGTAAATAATGTACCTAATTCCTCATCTCTTAAATATAGAACTGTGATCGAATATGTTTCGTTTGAATATCATGATAGATAGGACCAAACTCCTCATTTTAATGCAGGCAAATTCCGCCGAGGTCGACTTTGCCTTTATTTGTTGAGGGGGGGTCGATAAATTAAGTACCAGTTGCGTACTGGGGTCGATCTAATCGACTGGCCCCCTCCCTAAAAATTTCGGACCTTGTGCCTAGAAAATTACTATTTTTAAATATCACAACGAGAGATATTCAGCAACAGCACTTTGGAGTAAAGGTTGTGTGCCAACATAACATGGCAGTCCTGGTTTAGGAAATCGCGATACACAGATATTGTTTTGAGCTGAGTGGGGGTGCTAGATTCCCTTGTTCGAAAGTATAAGGACACAGCTCGTGTCGTATAAGCCAGCTGGAGACGATGTCTCTTGGGGCTAAATTACAGCAACATTCGTCCTAAACCAGGACTGCCATGTTATGTTGGCAAACAATCTTTACTACTTGTGCCTCGAGTAGAAAAAAATCGTTAGCACGACGGACTAATAATCGTTGTCCAATGGGATCAATTTAATCGATTACAACCTTCCTCACAATTTCAGGCCTTGTATCTATACTAAAAGTTATTTCAGGCTAGTTCAAGGCGGTGAGCTGGCAGAATCGTTAGCACGCCGGGTAAAATGCTTAGAGGTATTTCGCCCGTCTATACACTCTGAGTTCAAGTCCCACCGGCGTCGACTTTGCCTTTCACTCTTTCAGGGTTGATAAAATAAATACCAGTTGCATACTGGGGTTGATGTAATTGATTTACCCCTCTCACGAAATTGCCGGCCTTGAACCAAAATTTCAAACCATTCTTACAGGCTGGCTCGAAGCCGGCAAACTGGCAGAGTCGTTACCACACCGGACAAAATGCTTACGCTCTGAGATCAAATTCCGCCCAATTCGTATTACCTATCACCCGTCCAGGTTCGATAAAATAAGTACCAGTTATGATACTGGGTTCGGTGTAATTAATTTCACCTTTTCCTCAAAGTTGCTGGCCTTGAGCCAAATTCACAAAGAATTGTTACCTGTTATTTCAAGATCGTTATATAATTTAGCAAGCGCCATTTCTGATTTTTTTTTTTTTTATCGAGAAGAAAAACGAAAAGAAACTTGTCCTGTCTGTTGGAGACAGAAATGAGTTTGTGAATAATTAAAAATTAAAAATCACATCTCAAACCATTCGTCCATCTTAAAATTTAGGAGATGGCTTAAAGGGAAAATAGGCACCGCTCTTCGCCTTCTCTTCCGTCATCAGGATAATGAATGAAAATACACTACAGCAATAAACTTAGACAACACACACACACTTACATACACACACATACACACACACACAAACACACATACACACACACACGCATGCACGCACGCACACACACAAACACGCTCGCACGTGCGCATACACACACACTGTCCTTCCCTTTCGCAAACACATACACAGACACTCTATCCTTCCTCCATGCACACACACACACATACACACACACTCCCTCCTATTACACGTACACACACACACGCGCTGTCCTTCCCTTTCGCAAACACACACACAGACACTCTCTCCTTCCTTCATGCACACACACACACACTCTCTCTCCTTCCAATTCTCAAACACACACACACAAACACACACTGTCCCTCCTTCTATTACACGTACACACACACACACACACCACACACACACACACACACACACACTGTCCCTCCTTCTATTACACGTACATACACACACACACACTGTCTTTCTCTCCCGCACGCACAAACACTCTCTCTCTTATACACTTTCTCTCTCCCATAGTCACTCTCTCGTACACAAACACACACACACATGAAAAGAAAACACCACTAACAACAAGAAAATATTATAAAAGAACATATCACGAAGAGGTAGAAAAGCAACAGAAGAAACAATAACAGCCATAATAATTAGGATAACAACAACAACAACAACAACAGCAGAAGTGCAAACTAACCTAAACTCTTAAGGAACGAATATGCAATATTACTAGGGACAAAAACCAAAAAATTAATGCAGGAAGGAGGACAACGATAACGGTAAAGACAAAACATTATCAACATCATCATCACCATTGTCAACACCATTCATTATCCACAATTAACACTACCACCACCATCACCACCACCGCCACCACAACCACAATCACAAGCACCATCACCATCATCAACATCACCTCCACAACTACAACCACCACCACCACCACCACACCACCACCACCACCACCACCACCAACAACAACAACAACAACAACAACACCACTACCGCCACCACCACACTCACCACCACCACCATCACCACCACAACCACAGCCACCACCACCACCACCACCACCATCATCACTACCACCACCATCACTACCACCACCATCATCACCACCACCACCACCACCACCACCACCACCACCACCAGTACCACCATCAGTACCACCATCAGTACCAACAGTATTGCTACCACTACCCCTACGATAAGGATAGGATAAAGACCCTTCCCGGGTCATATAGACTGATAAGCGCCGGTTTCCCGGTTTCTATGGGACCCCTGCGACGGGACCCCAGTCCTTCGCAGGGGTCCCTCATCTTTGCCAGCTGAGTGGGCTGGAGCAACGCGAAGGGAAGTCGAATACCTTAACCACTAAGCCACGCACCTCCACACCATCGCTACTACTACCACTACCACTTATCAACACTACCAACAACAACAACAACAGAAGTAAAAGTGGCAACACCAACACGGCCACCCCCATCTCCCCCACCAACAACAGAAGCAGCAGCAGCAGTAGCAGCAGCAGTAGTAGCAGCAATAGCAACAAGCAAAATAACAATATCAACAAAAACAAAGCCAATAACATCCCCACCACCACCACCACCACCACCACCATAACAACAACAACAACAGCAACAACAACAACCATCGACAATTAAGATCCTGGAAATTGAAGTCACTTCACATCTGACTTTAAAAGTCACGATCTTTTATGGCTAAATGAATGGGTTATTTCTTTCGAGGCGCCATCTCTGTAGTTGTTGGAGTGGTAGCGGTGGTGGCGTCGTTGGTGGTGGCGGTGGGAGGCATGCCGGTGGCAGCGCCGGTGGTAGGGATGGCGATAGCAGCGGCGGTGGCAGTGGTGGTGGTGGTAGTGGCGGTGGTAGGGATAGCGGTGATAGCAGTGATGGTGGTAGTGGTGGAGCTGATGACGGTGGTACTGGTTGGAAATGGTATGAAGGCGGCGAGCTGGCAGAAACGTTAGCACGTCGGGCGAAATGCTTAGCGGTATTTCGTCTGCCGCTACGTTCTGAGTTCAAATTCCGCCGAGGTCGACTTTGCCTTTCATCCTTTCGGGGTCGAGTAAATAAGTACCAGTTATGCACTGGGGTCGATATAATCGACTTAATCCGTTTGTCTGTCCTTGTTTGTCCTCTCTGTGTTTAGCCCCTTGTGGGTAGTAAAGAAATAGGTATGAGTGTGAGTGTGTGTGTGTGTGTGTGTGTGGCGGGGAGGATGGGAGTGCTGGTGGTGAAAATAGTGGTGAGACTGTGGGACGGGTGTATGATGGGGTGGTTGGTGGTTATGGTAGTGGTTGTGTCGATGGTTTCGTTTGTAGTGTTAGAAAGAGCCTTGAGATCACCGACACTCGGAAAACGCAAGCACATGACCACCACCCTGCTTGGCGGAGCTGCGTCACCAAAGGTTTTCCACTGTTTTATGAACAGAACAAGATGGCAGCAGCACAAACAAAGCAAACGACCTCTCGCAAGTTCAGCCTCAGTCTCGACAATCCATCGGTGCCCGACCTGCAGCAGAGACTTCGAGCATGGATCGGGCTTAATGGTCAACGCCGGACACACCGTGTCTCGTCTTCTCTTCCCGTGTGATAACCTTGCTCATCGCCGACAACGACGGACGAACTGATGTGTGATACTCATGTTGTTGATAGTGGTAGTAGTAGTAGTTGTGGTGGCTGGGCGGTTGTAGTTGTGGGGCTGGGTGGTGTGTTGGTATGGTGTTATTAGTGGTGGTGGTGGTGGTGGTGATAGTGATGATGGAGGTGGTGGTGATGATGATGGTGGTGGTGGTGGTGGTGATGGTGATGATGAGGATGATGATGATGATGATGATAGTGGTGGTGGTGATTGTGACGATGGTCGTGGTGGTGCTGCTGCTGATGGTGGTGGTGGTAGTGATGATGGTGGAGGTAGTGGTGGGGGTGATGATGATGGTGGTGGTGATGAGGATGATGATAGTGGTGGTGATGATGACAGTATAGGTGATAATGAAGAAGCTGGTAGCATGCGTGGTTGTTAGTGATGGCGGTGGAAATGGTGGTAGAGCGAATGTGACTGATTCAGAAGGAAAATTTGGCTGTTAATTTTAGCAGATCAAGAGATCACACGACTGATCGTGTAGTTCTGATTATTGTGCATGTGAAAGCTCTTTAGATAATTGCGATGATTTTGGTGATGGGTGCGAATCATATTTGATGACGTATACCACATGTACACACCACACACACACACACACACACACACACACACATACATACACACAAATTTATGTACATACATACATACATACATACATACATAACCTAGAATACATGGCTAAAGAAGTCGCACGACTCTACTGCAACATGCCATCAGATGAAAGGATGAGCTTATATGAGCAGAAGACTATGCATGGACATATTAGTAGAAAGCTCTGAGATAATAGTAATATCGATCCGATCATCAAAGCTGTTTATCATGGATCAATAGCCGAATTACTACCTCCCACTTTGAAAGGTATGCGTTCGTAATCCAGGAACAGGAAATATCAGGTAAGTACTTGATGCACAAAAGGGATAAAGATACAGGTAAAGCCGTAAAATATGACATCCGATGCAGACGTTGTGGAGTACACACTGAAGATATCAGCATCCTCATAAGCAGTTGTCCGAAAATGTCATCACGGTATTATCTACCGATGAGACATGATTTGTAGCTAGGACACTCTATAATGAAATCTGTCGGAAGGATAATCCCGAGGACACAGAAATAAGAACCCACAATATGGTAGACGACATAGCCACTCATAATAAAAAGGAGGTCTGGTGAAATGTCCCAGTGATGACCTCAATAAAATGTAAGCACAACATACCTGACAAAATGATTTGGGATAGAGAAGAGAAACTGTGCACAGTTGTGGAAATTAACTGCCGAGCGGATGTTAACATAAAGCTGAACATCAGTGAAAAAGAGAACACCTATGCTGAACTATTGAGAAACCTGGAGTCACTCTATCCAGATTAAAAGTCCAGGTTTATACCTGTAATTATTGGGGCCCGGGGAAATGTAACACACACACACACACACACATATACATAATGCATGTATGCAATATATATATATATATATAATATATGTAATGTATGTATGCAATATATAATAATATATATATAATATATATATATATATATATATATATATATATATATATAAGCAAGGAAAAGTTTTTTAAAAATGCAGAATGCGCAAATGAAAGAAAATTTTAATAAAATAAGAAATTGATAAATATATAAAAATATATTTTATTCAACCGGTTTTCGTCATTGTATGACTTGTCAAGAATATTTATGTTAAAAAAGTTTTTAAAATTAGAAAGGGGAAAAAGAGAAAATTGCATTGTTTTTTTGCAAAAGAAAATAATAAGAATGTACAAAATTAAAAATAAGTACTCCGATACATTGTGAGTTCGTTGTGTATCTTGAGTTTTATGATTGTTCACGAAAAAATTACCATGAGGTATTAGGATCCAATGGGATTAAGAGCATGTGTTGTTTGGTTTAAATTCAGGATGTTGGCAGAACAGGAAGTAGTACTAATTGTGGTTCTTCAGTTCCTGTGTTGTGAGTAAGGGGAGACAACTCCTTTGAGTTTCTTCAATAAAGGCTGTTGGTAAAACCCAAATTATAAAATTATCATTTTAGCTTCATTTGCGTTATCTTTTTTATATAATTGTTTGTTAACTTAACTTTCAGATTTTAACACTTTATTTATATTATTTTCTAATTATATAAATCTGCATAGACAATTACATTTCAGATTGTCATATCATTTATAATAAAAATGATAGTAATAACAACAATAG
>NW_021833808.1:45000-54497 GCF_006345805.1 Octopus sinensis
GTACCAGATGTCTTGAAGAAGGGATCATAAACCCGAAATATAGATATACAAGTTAAAATGCCAATTTATTTTGTTTTCGTTTTGTTGTTTACTTTGTACCTTCTCATATTGCTCCCGCCTCATACATCGACCAAATGCTAAGGTCGCAATGTGCTCCCTCGCTCTGTGGTTGCTTTGGAATGATGCTTCCATGCTGGTCACGCGGGTTGGCCAACATTCCCTCTGAACAAGACGCCAGTCTATCACAGTCTGTCTTCCTTTCAACATTCCTCTAAAATACTGTAAACCTCCAAAGTATTCTTCCAGTGTAAAGTATTCTTGCATACATTGAGTTAGACTTATAGAGAAATGCAAACATTAGAAGTCAACTCAACCAATCTCTTCAGATTAGAGTGCTCACCTCCTAACGCGATCGGTAGAGACTTCTTTTTACGAGTAAATAAAATAAGGCAAAATATCGAAATAGAATTTTCATATAATATTGGTTTCAAAATTTGGCAGCCGGCCAGCAATTTCCTGAGAGGGGTAAAATCGGTTACATCAAACCCCAGTGTTCATCTGGTACTTATTTAATCAACCCCGAAATGAAATGATGAAAGGCAAAGTTGACCATGGTAGTATTTGAACTCAGCACGTGGAGGCTGATGAAATGTTGCAAAAGCAGTTTGCCGGGCGTGCTACAGATTCAACCAATTCACCGCCGTGAACTTCCATCCAATACTCAAAATTGATGCATCAGTTCTCTCTCTCTGTCTCTCATGTTCTCAATATTTGGAGAGGAGCGCACATAGGTGCCAAAAAATGCGAAAAAATATAGCCATAACACGATCTAGGCCTAAGGTATATATATATGGTCCAGTGATTAGGGCAGCAGACTCGCGGTTGTAGGATCGCGGTTTCGATTCCCAGACCGCGCGTTGTGAGTGTTTATTGAGCGAAAACACCTAAAAAGCTCCACGACGCAAACTTTCTCTCACTCTTTCTTCTGTTGCCTACTCGCTTATATATATATATATTATATATATATATATATATATATATATATATATATATAATATATATATATATATATATATATATATGTATTTATATATAAATTAATATAGACAGCTGTGTACAATGTTTACCAAAGAGGAAAACTATAATCGTTATTAAATATGACTAGGGTGTTAGAACACTTACATTGCAAGAAATAAGAGCTATACGGGCACACACACACGTACATATACAGTGATAAAATTTGGAACCAGTTTGTATCTACGTAAACACATTTGCACAAATACATATATGCATATATATATATATAGAAAATAGTAAAAAGTGAAAAAACTACAGAAGGCTGTGTTTTAAAAGGTTAAAAAATATATATTTGAGTCAATAGTCTGAAGAATATTATAAATTTTTTCTTACAATGACATAGTTTAGAAGAAAGACCAGTTTCGCGTTTAGCTTTTCAAATTCTTACGTCGTTATGTTATGTTGAGCAGAGTTATCGTTATGTTTATGTTGAAAAGAGTTCTAAATAAGGGGAGGTAATGAGTGATTTCTTCCGGTGTAAGGGAGATAATCGCTTAAAATTTTTTGCCTTTCCCTTTCACAAACCAACTTTCTTATCTATCTATCTATCTATCTATCTATCTATAATATATATATATATATATATATATATATATATATATATATATATATATATATAGGCGCAGGAATGACTGTGGTAATTAGCTTGCTCCCAAACCACATGGTTCCGGGTTCAGTCCCACTGCGTAGCACCTGGGCACGGCAGTGTCTTCTACTATAGAAATCCTTGTGAGTGGATTTGGCAGACGGAAACTGAAAGAAGCCCGTCGTATATATATATATATATGTGTATGTGTGTATGTGTGTGTGCGTTTGTGTGTGGTGTGTGTGTTTGTCCCCACCTCACTATCGCTTGACAATTGATGATGTTGTATTTACGAATTTACGACCCCATAACTTAGCCGTTCGGCAGAAGAGCCGATAAGATCAGTACTTTGCTTATAAAGAATAAGTCTTGGGGTTGATTTGTTCGACTAAAGGTGGTGCTCCAGCATGGCCGCACTCAAATGACTGAAACAAATCAAAGAATCGATTTATCTATCTATCTATTATCTATCTAATCTATCTTATATCTAAACACTCAACAACAAAACAACGAAAACAACAACACAACCACTTACACAGACAATAATACATAGAGCCCACAAACATACCCCTACCCTTCTGATTCTCAGAAATTTCGTCGGAAGACGAAACCAGTGAGGAATGGCAAATAGCTACAAAAAGAAGGAAAATAGAGCAGAAACACAAACCAAACCAAATGCAAACAGAACAAAGCAGGGGGAAATACATCTCCCGAAGACATTTCAAAACCCAAACGCAAACAACAGCCACACAACACCACAAAAACATATACAGCCAAACATGCTCACAGCCATAGACACCAAAAACACAAATTTGATGGAATACATCCAATCAAAACAAACATAACAGAAGATGACATAAAAACAAACAATCACCCATACACAACACCACAGACCACATCAAAATATTACACATCTCCAAAAGTCTGCACCACACACTCAAAGGCATTTTCCCCAGTGCGGTTGGTAAATGCCAAAAATATCTCACAAAGAAACTGTACTGGGATCTTCTCGAGGACAAACCAACGGAGGAGAAAGCAAAAACTTTCGAGCAGTAAGTAACCCTCTGTATTCTAATTCATTAGAACTATGATCAAGATTGGTTGTGTAAATGCGCGTGGCTTGGGGGTCCCCTTGGAAACAAGGGTACCTCTTAAATGACATAAAGTCACATAAGTTAGAAATCATAGCCATAAGCGAGACCAGACTCCACAATCCGCGGGCCCTAAGACCATGTTTGGCGGACAGTTCAACATTTATTTTTCCCCCTGTCTGCCGAGAATGGGCGGTAGTGGCACCGCGGTACTTTTTCACAAGAGTCTGGATCTCAATGTAAGGACAATATTCGTAGACCCGGAGGGGTAGACTGGTCGTCCTGGATGTCGACGGCAGCAATGGGTGCGCTTTTCGACTCGTATCAGTTACGCACCGCCCTTAACAGGTCGGGCGGATTTCTTTCAACGTCTAGAAGTTTCTTGGGAACGTCTCGTCCTTTACTCTTAGTATGTGGGGATTGGAATGCTACCTGGACACGCATGTAGACTACGTGGGTAGAGATAGGAATAGACGGGGATGCAAATGCCTCAGAGACCTGCTCAGACGCTTTCAACTGTCTGACAGGTTCCGACTAGACCACCCGAATGCGCCAACGTGGACATGGAGCAACCGCATCGGGTCGTCGAGATCGTATCTAGATAGGATACTGTGTAGGACAGTAGATAGAGATAGCATAGGATGCACAATTCCACATAGTCAGCTACACGGATCACAAACTTGTGACATGTACGCTAGACTTAGGAAGACACTTAGGCGGGTCCCGGATACTGGAAACTAAACGCGTCTTTCCCATCGAGACAAGTTTTCAGAGACCGGATTAGCACACTAGTAAAGAGGGCTTTGACGGGAGCCATCATCAACAACAAATGGTGGTTTGCCCTCAAGAGAGCAGTAAAAGCAGAAGCGATTAGGTACAGCAAAGCACTAGCCATAGATAGAAATAGAGTAGAGGGTGAGCTAGTTAAGAAGCTAGAAGAGGCAATTAGAAGCGGCATCGCATCCGACGTTTTGGCGGCGAGGTTGGCCCTCGACCAACACTTCAACGCCAAACACGAAGGATGTGCTGTCAGAGCTAGGATGCGTGCTCTAAGGAACGAAGGTGTTGGAGCCGCGAGAGAGGCCCGGGTGGCAGAGGCGCAACAGGGCAACAAAGCCACCATTCGGTCACTGGTAGATGAACAGGGGCGCGAATTGCTCGAGCCAAGTAAAATGTGTGAGGCCTTTCAGCAGCATTTTGCCCGACTGTTCGGAACGAGTGGAGGGCAAGAACGTAGGGTGGACTTCAGTGCCTACCTACATAGCCTACCACGACTCTCGACAAGAAAGGCAGGTGCTGCGAAGGTGCCATCACGGCGGCGGAAGTGCGGGAAGCGATGGCAGAATGCTCGAGGGACAAATCACCGGGTTTGGATGGTCTACCCTACGAGCTTTACAATTGTATGCCAGACTTTTTGGAGATCTCTTGGCGGCGGTGTACTGCAACTGGCAGCAAACGGGAGCATTCCTGGTTTTGTGAGCCGAGGAGCCGTAACACTGCTGAAGAAAGATCTAAACAAGGGAAATGTAATAGATAACTTTAGGCCATCACTCTGCTTAATGCAGACTTGAAATTTTGGCCAAGGTGCTAGCCAAGAGGTTGGCGCTTGTCATCGAGAAACTGGTCGACAAGGCGCAAACATGCGCCGTGCCAGGCCGGACCATCCATGACAACCTCCATCTGATGCGCTACATCATAGACAGGGTAGTTAACGAACCTGGCATGGGTGGGGCCTGATCAACTTGGATCAATCGAAAGCCTTTGATAGGGTAGACCATCGATACTTGGAGGCAGTCCTGAGAGCGGCTGGTTTCGGTCCCGTCTTCCGCGGCTGGATAGCTGCCTTGTACAGAGGCATCCGTTCGGAATTCGCGTAAATGGACATCTATCGAGACCTTTCGACATTGCACGTTCGGTCCGTCAGGGATGCCCCTCTCGGCGCTTCTATACGTATTGACTCTTGAGCCACTACTGCGGAAGCTGGCGACTCTAAGGGGCATCCCGCGAGAATTGGGATGCGGGACGAGCGTGTCTGCATACGCGGACGACGTCACCGTCATAGTGTCTAGCCACGAGCACATCGAGCTGGTCGGCGAGACACTGAAAAACTACGAAGCGGTGACAGGAGCGAAAATCAACCGGGAAAAGTCAGTGGGCTTGCGACTAGGCACCTGGAGAAGCAAGCCCATGCCGTCCACCAGCGCCTCCGTCGTGGGACGCTGGACCGACGGCCCGGTTGAGTTGCTCGGGGTCTGGTTTGGTCCGGACCTCCAAGTGGAGAAGAACTGGAACGAGATAACGAGTAGGGTGGTCACTCTCGCCCGGCAATGGGCCGAGAGGAAACTGTCCCTAAAAGGTCGAGCGGAGGTGGCGAACACGTACATCGCGTCCGTCATCTACTACCGCCTGACCGTCGTACCTTGTCCCGACCCTACCATCACCAAACTACAACGCATCCTCTTTCGCTTCTTGTGGAAAGGATGCGTCCCGATGGTCAGGCGATCCATTTGCTGTCAACACCCGTTAAAAGGAGGGCTGGGCATGCCGTGGTTGATGATGCGCAGACACGCGCTGAGACTGCGACATCTCTGGCTCTATGTAGACGACGGTGAACAGGTGTGGTCGCCGTTTGTGAGGCACGCTTTCCGCAGCTCGTCTCCATGACCGAACTGCAGTCGTGGATCAAAAAGAGGCCGAGGAAGGGCGAATGGCACCGCGAGTGTCGCGTTGCTCTCAAGCAACTCTGCCGTCCTGGGTCGACCTTAGTGACTTCAACACAAACAAAGCATTCTATAGGGGTTAGTGGAGGGGAGGTACGACGACGAGCTCGGGGCGAACCTGGACGTCGACGAGGAGTACCTGACCCGCCTGTTCGGGACGACTTTCGGGCCAGGGCCCATGGACAACTTCCAGAGATCCCTGGCCTGGCAGTGCTACCGAGAAGCGCTACCCGTTCGGGATAAGCTCTACAGACACGGCTCGAGAAACACGGGGCCGACCTGCCCGAGATGCGGTCAGAGCGACGAAACCGTTCTGCACGCACTCGTTCAGTGTCAACAATTTCCGACCTGTGGGCTTATGTCGAACAACTGCTGTCACGTGTGGGACGAGTCGGTTTATCAGCTGAGTCTATCGTCAATATTGTCACGCCTCCTTCCTTCAAACGGAAGGAAGAGCTATTTCATCATCCTTGTGGCTATGGCGAAAGAATGTATCTGGTGGGACGCGTCTGAAAGGATTGGAGACAAACACTTTCCTCTCTGGTCAATCTCTCATCAACTTCTTCAAGTACCACTTGAAAAGGAAAGTGAGAGTAGAGAGGCAAGTTTTGTCTAGCGAATGTTTTAAAAAAAGATGGGTGAATGTAGCAAGAATGGCACGTATGAATGACGAAGCCACCTTGAGCATAGTCCTATGAACCCAGAAATCGAAAACAGAGAGTTGCTATTTGCAAAAAAAAAAAAAAAAAAAAAAAAAAGAAATATAAAATGTGACTTCATTGACCGAGGTTACCGTGGTCTTTTCCGTAGGCTTTTCTTTCCACGGGTAAACCTCACCTGTCCTCCCCTTTACACTTCATATTGACATTTCTGTGATAACGATCCCTATTGATCAATTTTTTTTCCTCTCCCCCTTTTTTTTTTTTAACCCCCCCCTTTTTTTGTCCTCTTTCTCTCCTTTTACGATCCCTTTTGATCGAAATCCCCCTTCCTTTTTTTTTTTTTTTAAACCTTCAAAGAAAAGCTCTACCTGTAATTTGTTCTATCTGTGTGCAGCCCTGTGTGGCTAATAAAGAAAATATCTATCTATCTATCTATTATCTATATATCTATATATCTCTACTAGACTATCTATCTAGTCAAATGGGCTCCAACGTAAGTTGGTTTTTTGTACGTTTCAAAAGTGTATACTGACAAACAGTTTGTGCTTAAAAGTCGTGCAACAACATCCACTGTAAACTTTGATAAATATCGACACAAAATTTTGCCCTTGTGGGAAAATTTAAAAGAAAAAATTCTATTAGCCTTCGTGGTTTTCATTAGCCATTTTATTTCCAAATGGCACTGGCACCACGAGGCTGAGGTTGCAAGTCAAGCGTGACGCAGAAACAGAAAAAAAACAGGATGCTCTGTTCTTAGCATACGGCGAACCTGACAACTCCACCACCATCAACAGCAACAAATACAAAAAAAGGTCGCAAGGCCAAGCACCGTCAACACCATCAGTGAGTCCACCACCACCAACACCATGGCAGAATCTGCTACTAAAACTGCTATCCCTACTAAAGATATCGCCACCAATAACAATACCAACATCACCATCACCGCCACCAAAGACCGTGCCGTCAATGCTACTAATACTACTAACACCACCGCCGTCACCAAGAACGACAATAACAACAAACAACGACGACAACAACAATTCCCTTCAACCACTGCTCACTCCATCACAACAAGTGAAAAAATAACGACGACAAGCAACGAAATGTCGAATTTTGCCCTAGTGCAGGACTAAAGTACGCAGCAATTCTCCACCCCTTCCTACTTGCACAATCGAAACAAAACAACCAATTTTACAAACTGCAGCCAACAACAACATCACCACAAGCAACAACAATAACAAAACAACAAACAAATTCGCTGAGGCGATTAAGAAAAAAAAACAACAATATACTTTACGGCTCAACAAATACAGGACACGAACATTAAAATAACAGAATCAGAAGGTATAGTAAAAATAAACATACCAGAAGACATTTGGAAATGAAAAAAGACGAACAATCATTTATAAAATAGTTAACAAAAAACAAAAATCCCAGAGAAGGCCAACACAAGCAAAATAGAGAAGTGCTTGAAACCCATCTGGATCACAAAGAATATGTAACCTGGTGGAACAAATTTGCCCACATACAAGTTGTTTTCTACACCGAAGAGTTAGCTAGACATTTCTCAACGCTAACTCTTCACTCAGATGAACTCCAACTTACACCAAGCTATCGGGGACAGAAAGTGACTAAGATCACTCTAAACAATGTCCCCAAAATAGCCAATAGTCTATGGCTTGTAAAGGCCTTATGCGTAAAAATGGCGAATTATACTATTTTGGAAACCACAGTCACAGAGCATAAAAACTGGGTGGGAAAAAAAGTAGAATTTCTTCTACATATACATCATGAAGATAAAAAAAATAACCCACCCAGATATGTGTATCAGACGACCACAAGTTATATGTGGTCGTCGATGGCAGAAGACCACGTTGCTACATATGCGGCAGTGAGCAACACCTAAAAAAAGACTGCAAATCTGCCGCAAGAAAACAACAGCAACAACAACAGCAGCCGGAAACAAAAACAAATAAACAAGGTTTACTACCCACACCACTTTTTGCAGGAACAAACCTCACCAAACAAACAACCACACCAACTGCAGCACCAAGAACAGAAGCAGCATCACCAACACAACAACCAAGAATATACCAACTCCCAAACCAAGGACATCTGCCAAAAAGACACCCAGCAAAAATGAAGAAACAATTACAACTCCAAATCCCCACAAAATTGAGACTCTAAAACCACACAACAATACATACACATCAAACACAAAATACCCAACCACATCCAAAACCGCATACACCACAACCCGAATAACCCAATACTTTCCCTCTTCCAGACTCCGATTCGTCTGATCTGTCATTAGACGAAGAAGACACGGAAGATTGGCAAATAGCCACAGGGGGGAGAAGAAAAAGGGGAAAAAAAGAAAAGAAAAAATAACAAACAAAGCGGGAAGATACACCCACCCGAAACAAAAACATCCACAGAAAACACACACATCAACACAAAACACCATCATCAAACCCCCAAAAATGTTGACAGCCATAAACACAAAACAACCACGACCTAATGGAACACATTAGGTCAAACACTAACATTACTGAAAACGACATAAAACAAGTAACCACCCACACAAAACACCACCACAACACATTAAAATAATACACGTGACACAGAACACATACAGCACCCTGAAATCTCTTTACCCTGATGCAGTAGGGAGATTTAAAAGTACTCATCGAAAAAAACTGTATAAAAGCCTCATAGAAGAAGACCGTGAGGTGAAAGACAAAGAACTTTCAAAAAACAAGTAACCTTTTCTCTCTCCTTTTCCTCTTAGCACTTTTATCGGAACATGCTCAGAATAGGTAGTATAAATGTACGTGGCTTGGGGTCGCCTTGGAAACAAGGCTACCTGTTAAATGACATCAAGTCACTAAATCTGAATATCATAGCCATCAGTGAGACCAGACTCCACAGCTTGCGGGCACTCCAGCACAGTTTCGGTACACATTTCAACATTTATTTTTCTCCGTGTCTACCGAGAATGGGCGGAGGTGGCACCGCGGTGCTTATCCGGAAGAGTCTGGATCTCAAAGTAAGAGCAAATTTCCTAGACCCGGAGGGTAGGTTGGTCGTTTTAGATGTCGATGGCAGCAATGAGTGTGCTTTTCGACTGATAGCAGTTTATGCTCCGTCCTTAACAGGCCGACCAGATTTCTTTCGACGTCTAGAGTCTTTCATGGGAACGTCTCGTCCTTTACTTTTAGTGGGGGATTGGAATGCCCCTGGACACGCATCTAGACTACGTGGGCAGAGATAGCAATAGAAGGGATGCAATGCCTCAAAGACCTGCTCAGACGTTTCCAACTGTCTGACAGGTACCGACTGGACCACCCGAATGTGCCAA
>NW_021833809.1:0-15000 GCF_006345805.1 Octopus sinensis
TTTTCTCCCCTCCATACACACACAAGCATGTATCTGACTCATACATTGTTCGCTTTCCAGACATTTGTACATTACTGCATATGCTTTATATGCACTTTTGACAAGTTGTGGAGCACCTGAGCACTGTATACAATAATTTATTATTATTATTATTTCATTATAGTAAAAGTTACATACTCACTACTAATAATAAGCAGGTTTCTTCATGAGTGTTAATTTATGTTCACCCCTACCCCCACTACCATCCATTAAATTTTGCATAGAACTACTCAGGTGCCAGACTCAGGGATTATAATCTTGCTAGACCAGTTAAAACCTGCAACAGCATCAGTCCTGTTTCACATCTCCGAGCTTGCCAACACAAAGTAGAGCCAAACTACTCGTTAAGATGAAAGATAAGAAGATTTTAATTAAATTCAAAACAAACTCTGTGACAAATTTAGTGTTTTGGTATTTAAAACATTATAATTATCTGGTTAATTAATACCCAATAACAATTTTTGATTAATGTTACTCAGTACAATCATCTGTGTATTAATGAATTCGTTAAATTTAAAGACATTAATTTTCTCAAGATACCAATAAATTTTTACTTTTATGACTTTTTCAACTCTGTCTCAAGGTTGTCTGATTACTGCAAAAAATTATAATCATTACTATTGACCTTGTGCCAAAATTTGAGGCCATTATTATTATTGTTGTTATTATTATATTATTATTATCCTCATCATCGTCGTCGTCATCCTCATCCTCCTCCTCCTCATCATCATCATCATCATCATTATCATTATTAGTGTTATTATTATTATTATTGTTGTTATTATTATTATTATTATTATTATTATTATTATTATTACTACTACTACCACTATCATTATTATTATTATTATTATTATTATTATTATTATTATTATTGAGTGAGAGAGCAGTGCATGCCATCAAAGTGACACTGGGGTAAAATATACGAAGCCCAATATACCCATCATGACTACCCGTCTGATAAGGTACACCAGGCACATGCATCACAACCATATGCGCGACATGGTGATCTCAATCAAGATAAACAGCACATGACCTTGCAGGTGGGGCCCAGTTAGAATTTTCTTCTGGTCGAGTAACCCATCACACTCAAAAGGTCCCTGAATAAGGGTTGTTTAAGAATGTTGAATGAAACACCCATGTTTCCAGAGGTGAATTATCCAAACCCCAAAGAATTCCTCTCAACACATGGCTATGATGCTCCCCCACTACTTCTGTTTGTGATCAGAGATGCACATATCATCAGACACTAAGGGACATGCTCAACTGGTTATGGTCAAACAACTGACAAGCAAATCTGTGGTATTGCGCAGAATATTTGCTGTGGCCCATCTATTATTATTATTATTATTCAGTAGTTTTATTTTTATAACGTGCTTTCACTTCACTACCGAGCGCAGCTCTGCGTGCCTTGGATGTGTGCTGTGATTTGTTGTGATAATCTGATGGTTACTTTATTGAAAGTGTTTTGCGTAGGATGTGTGCAGTGCCCAGTAGTGCAATTTTCTGTATGTTATATATATTTGTAAGTCCTGGTGTTTTTGTTATGTATTTGTCTGAATATCTTTTTTTTATATCATACCTAATGCGCCCACTAAGATAGGAATTGTTTCTGTTCTTAGATTCCACATTAGAGTTACCTCTATTTCCAGGTCTTTGTATTTGAATTTTTCTCCATTTCTTTTAGAGAAATGTTGTCATCTGTTAGAATTGATACTTCAATTAGAAAGCAATTTTCTTCTCATGATCTCTGACAACTATATCTGACATGTTGGCCTTAATTTCTCTATCTGTGTGCATTGGCATTATTATTATTATTATTATTATTATTTGTTAGTAGTAGTAGTAGTAGTAGTAGTAGTAGTAGTAGTAGTAGTAGTGCAGGTAGTTAGTAGTAGTAGTAGTAGTAGTAGTAGTAAGTAGTAGTAGTAGTAGTGCAGGTGGTAGTAGTAGTAGTAGTAGTGGTGGTGGTGGTGGTAGTAGTAGTGCAGGTGGTGGTAGTAGTAGTAGTAGTAGTACTGGTGGTGGTGGTGGTGGTAGTAGTAGTAGTGGTGGTGGTAGTAGTAGTAGTAGTAGTAGTAGTAGTATCATTATTATTAGTCAACTTGTTTCGGGGATTGGTCTTCTTCCTGGCAGGGCTTAAGTGGCTACTGGATTACTTCCCGTAACCTTAGAGATCCTCATGATTACAATAAGCCATCAAGTGCTCAAAGCCCTCATGATGCTCTTTCCTGTTCCTAAGAGGCATTCATTCTCCTGAAGTACTACAGGACATTCCATTCCAGTTTCCTTTCACCACTTATCTACGTCAAATTATCATCATCATCATCATCATCTTGGCTGTGTGGTTAGTAGCTTGCTAACCAACACATGGTTCCGGGTTCAGTCCCCTGCGTGGCACCTTGAGCAAGTGTCTTCTGCTGTAGCCACGGGCCGACCAATGCCATGTGTGGATTTGGTAGACGGAACTGAAAGAATGCCTTCGTATATGTATGTATATATATATATATATAGATATATATATATATATATATATATATGTATGTGTGTGTGTGTTTGTGTGTCTGTGTTTTGTCCCCCTAGCATTGCTTGACACCGATGCTGGTGTGTTTACGTCCCCCGTAACTTAGCGGTTCGGCAAAAGAGACGCGATAGAATAAGTACTCGGCTTACAAAAGAATAAGTCCCGGGGTCGATTTGCTCGACTAAAGGTGGTGCTCCAGGATGGCCGCAGTCAAATGACTGAAACAAGTAAAAGAGTAAAGAGTATAGTGTGTGTGTGTGTTAGTGTGTGTGTGTGTTAGTGTGTGTGCTTTTTTATATGAATAATAAATAAATGCGCACTTTTAAGCCTAGCCCAGGCTCATGGTGGCCCGGTTTCCTGGTTTCAATGGCATATGTTTCCCCAGATGGACTGGCGTCCTGCCAGTCCATCAACGCGTTTACTCATTTTTGCCAGCTGAGTGGACTGGAGCAACGTGAAATGAAGTGTTTTCTCAAGAACACAACGTGTCGCCCCCGTCCAGGAATCGAAACCACAATCTTAAGATCATGATGCTGACACCCTTACCACTAAGCACGCACCTCCACTGCTTTTTTATATATCTCTGTGTATACACATACTAGATATGCCACACACGCACATACACACATACACACAAACATATATACATATTCATGCACACACACATACACACACATACATCCACACACATGCACACACACATACACACACATAAATATATTATTCAAACGTTGTTTTGTTTCCGGTTCTCTGCAGAACACACACATAGACATACACATTCACACACACACACACACATTCACACACATACATTCACATACACATATTCACATGCATACACCATTCACACACACACACACACTTTCACACAATCACACACATACACATTCACTCACATGTACACATTCACACACACACATTCATACACACACATTCACATACATATATTCACATGCATACACCATTCGCCCACACATATTCACATGCATACACCATTCACACACACACACACACACACACAAACACACACACACACACACACACACACACACTTTCATATATCACACACATACACATTCACTCACATGTACACATTCACACCCACACATTCATACACACACATTCACATACATATATTCACATGCATACACCATTCGCCCACACTATTCACATGCATACACCATTCACACACACACACACACACCCACACACCACACACACCTTTCATATAATCACACACATACACATTCACTCACATGTACACATTCACACCCACCACATTCTACACACACCATTCACATACATATATTCACATGCATACACCATTCGCCCACACATATTCACTGCATACACCATTCACACCACACACACACCACACACACACACACACACACACACACACTTTCATATAATCACACACATACACATTCACTCACATGTACACATTCACACACACACATTCATACACACACATTCACATACACATATTCCCATGCATGCACCATTCACATTCACATATTCACATGCATACACCATTCACACACACACACACATTCACACAGACACACACACACACCCTTTCACACAATCACACTCATACATATTCACACACATAATACACACCTACACATTCACACACATGTACACATTCACACACACACACACATTCATACACACACATTCACATACACATATTCATATGCATACACCATTCACACACACACACACACACACATTCTCACAGACACACACACACACACACACACTTTCACACAATCACACACCTACACATTCACACACATACACACAGAAATATACCCATGCTTCTACGCATCACTCTAACAACAATCGTTTGTTTTCTTTTTCTTTAAGTTGAATATTTCTTGCTTAAAATTAACCATTTTCCATGTACGTCTCCGCATGAAACAAATCAAATCTTTCATAAAAGAAAAAATTCCAAAAAATTAAAGAAACCCAAAAAAGCAAAGAGCCGAGGAGATCTGGTTTCTTTCAACAAAAACCAAAACTGAAAAAAATAAGTTGGTTGGCCAACGAGTAAAGTTGCCGGGAGCAAAGTGATGATTTTGTGTCTGTAGAAAGATAAAAACATCACTCACAGCAGAAGACATTTACATCGTTTTCATGTCCACTTTTCCATGGAGCAGGAAGAATTTTTATTGAAGCAGATATCTAACACAGCTGGATGCCCTTCCTGCTGCCAATCCTCGCTTGTTTCCAAGGGAGGTAATTTCCAAGTGAGGTCATTTCCTCATGGACAGATGTGGAAGGTTGGACATAAACGACACTGCTTGTAGGACAGTGGTGCTTGTTTACGACTACCATGCAAGTTCAAGGCTAGGAGACGGTAACACGTGCCACTGGTGCTCCATCAGTTACAACGACAAGGGTTCCAGTTGCTCATGGAATTAATGTACAAGTGGCTGAGTACTCCACAGACATGCATATTTCACGTTATTTGCACCGTTGGTGACGTCCTGTACCCATATATGCATGTGTTTATATATATATATATATGTATGTATGTATATATATATATCTATGTATATATATGTATGTATGTATATATTTTTTTAAATTTTATTTTATTTTATCTATTTCAGCTCACGAGCTGTGGCATGCCTGGGCACAACCGCCATTAAAGCATTAAAAATAGCCTTCTGCCACCAATGAGATTGAACTCATGACCCCTGGTTTACGAGACCAGTGCTCTAACCACTGAGCTATGGAGGCTATATATCTATATATATACACACACACAATGTGCTTCTTTCAGTTCCCATCTATTGTATCAACTCACAAGGCTTTGGTCCCCACAGGGTTATAATAGGAAATACTTACCCAAGGTGCCACACAGAGAGACTGAACCTGAATTCAAGGGGTCGGTCGATTGAGAAGGAAGTTTCTTAACCTCACAGCCACGCATGTCCTTACTTGTATCAGCAGAAATATAAAAGAAAAAAACAAAGAAATTTGTAAAATAAAATAAATTTGTAGACAACAAAGAGAAATGAATATAGATATTTCCAGCAAAAGCAAAAAGAGAAAAAGAAAAAAGGTTTGTAATATCGAAAGATATAATTTTGTTTATCCTTCGGTTAATTTTGCATTGCTTGTTATTTCACCTTTGCCATAACTGGATTTCAATAACATTCTTTGTTTTTTTTTTTCTTTGATTTTTTTTTTTTTCAAAATCTAGAATAATACATATTTTAACAATGTGCTAGTCACTTGATCAACATAGAAGAGGGCTTTGTTGTTTTTACCTTGCGATTGCAGTCTTCATCACCAATACATGAATATTATACATATATATATATATATGTATATATATATATATATATATATGTAGATATATGTAGATAGATAGATAGATAGTTAGATAGGTAGATAGATAGATAGATAGACAGACAAATAGATAGATAGATAGATAGATAGATAGATAGATAGATGGATAGATAGATAGATTGATATATAGATAGATAGATAGACAGACAGACAGACAGACAGACAGACAAACAGACAGATAGATTGATAGATACACACATATATACATATATACATGTATACACATAGATATATACACATAGATATATACACATATATATATTTATGTGCATACGCACACATGCACTCATAGATATAGATATATTAAAATAGATAGATAGCTAGATAGATAGAGAAGAGAGAGAGAGAGAGAGGGAGACAGACACACAGACAGAAAGACAAACAGATAGACAGATATGCAGATAGATAGATAGATAGATAGATAGATAGATAGATAGATAGAGATAGATAGATAGATAGATAGATAGATAGATAGATAGATAGATAGATAGATTGATATATAGATAGATAGATAAGACAGACAGACAGACAGACAGACAGACAGACAACAGAACAGATAGATGATAGATAGATAGATAGATCATAGAGATAGATAGATAGATAGATAATAGATAGATAGATAGATAGATAGATAGATAGATAGATAGATAGATATATATAGATAGATAGATAGATAGATAGATAGATAGATAGATAGATAGATAGATAGATAGATAGATACACAAACACATACATGCACACACACACGGATGCTCACTTTTCTTCTATTTTCTAATTTTTTAATTTTTTTCAGTTTTTCAATTTCATGTCTAACCATTACTATATTCCTGCAATCTAGTTTTCTTATACCAGACACAAAAAGCTTCTTGAAACTTCTTTCAATTTTTTGACTGCCATGACAGTTTTTTTTTTTTTTTTTTTTTTTTTTTTTTTTTTTTTTGCGTTGAGTTGTTTAGCTGGACAGCAACCATTTGATCTAACCACATTCAACGGCTTTCAAATGTTTGTCTTCATTTTTATTCTAATTTCTTTTTTATCTATTTTTTTTTTTTTTGCCTTTTCAAAAATTTCAACTGTCTGTCGAAGAAAATTCTTTACTCTTTATATTTTTTCAACGGAACTTACACACACACACAAAAAAGAATTTAAATAACAACAAACAACAACATACAATGCTTAATAATGTTCTGACAATGAAGTATGAAGCCACAATAAACAACTCGAATATAAATTATAATATAAAATATATTGAATGCAAATTAAAGCTAGAATTAAAATAATTTACTCGCAGGAGTGTTATATCATTAAAAGCAATTCTTTGATATTATTCTATGGTGTATATTCATTTTCTCACATCCCGGTCTTTGTGGTTTGTTTCCAGAGAAGACAATCAGCATCTTGGTGCCCGCCGTAATGTTTCGAATAATGCAAAGAAGACTTTTGGATCTGTCAATCGTCAGTCGTCGTTGTCGACGTCATTCACGAGTTGTGTCGACGGTGACAGACAGACAGACAGACAGAATTAATGTAATTAAATTCATGGAGCGTTATATTCTTCGGGCAGACTTTGGAATTTATTCATCGTCTTCATCATCATCATCATCATCATCATCATCGCCATCATCATCATCATCATCATCGCCATCATTGCCATCACCACCACCACCACCACCACTACCACCCCACCACCACCACTACCACCACCACCACCACCACCACCACCACCACCACCACCACCATCATCATTTAACGTCTATTTACCATACTGGTACATGTCGGGCAGTTTTCCTGCAACATTCTGATCACATGTCCGTAGAGCCAAAGATGTGAATTCCCAAATGCAGAGAAGTAATTAATAACTAATACAAGGACACAGAAACTCGTTATATCATCAATCCATTCATTCATTTTCTCTGCTCATTTTTTCTGCTCCTCAGGAGGTCATGAGGTCAGAGGCCTCAATCAACCCCCTCCCTGGATTCTAGCAGAAGCAACTCACATTAGACTTTCCAGCTGGATTCCAAAACATGACTGATTGGAACCATGGATATTATCTGATCATCTTGTCCTTGGTCAACCTTTAGGTTTCCTCTTAGCCATCATGGTTTAACCCTTTAGCATTTAAACCGGCCATATCCGGCCAAAAGTATTCTGCCTGTTTTATGTTCAAACTGGCCAGATCTGGTCTCTCACACCAACCCTAAAATGTCGTTTTAAAAATTAACAGCTACCTCATCAAAATCTCATAGCTACAAGATAATGCATGATTAGTTCAAAACAATGTGGATAAAGAAGTATTAATTTTGGCAGAATAATGTGAACACTAAAGGGTTAAAGAATTCAATTTATGATTCTTTCCCAAGACCTTTTAACATGTCTGTAGTATTGGAAGTGCGACCTCTCAATGCCAGGAAGTAGTTTTCAGCTTGGAGATTTACATAACAAATAAGAGATACTCTTTACTCTTTTACTCTTTTACTTGTTTCAGTCATTTGACTGCGGCCATGCTGGAGCACCGCCTTTTTAATCGAGCAACTCAACCCCGGGACTTGTTCTTTTGTAAGCCCAGTACTTACTCTATCGGACTCTTTTGCCAAACCGCTAAGTAACGGGGACGTAAACACACCAGCATCGGTTGCCAAGCAATGCTAGGGGGACAAACACAGACACACAAACACATGACGGGCTTCTTTCAGTTTCCGTCTACTAAATCCACTCACGAGGCTTTGGTCGGTCCGAGGCTATAGTAGAAGACACTTGCCCAAGGTGCCACGCAGTGGGACTGAACCTGGAACCATGTGGTTGGTAAGCAAGCTACTTACCACACAGCCACTCCTGCAATATATAATTTAAACACATATTTCATGTATCAAAAAAAATGTCAGTTCCAAAATATTGGAAATGGTGATCAATAAATCTAAAGCAGTATCATTCTTTGAGCTAAGAAATTTAAGGAAAAACAAAAAAGTCTTCTGCCACCAATGAGAATTGAACTCATGACCCCTGGTTTACGAGACCAGTGCTCTAACCACTGAGCTATGGAGGCTGAGACAGTCTTAATCTTTCCAATTTACTATTTACTTCTACTTTTGATGAAACCCACACTTCACCATCTGTTGTATATATTGATTGGGGTGGGGTATATATATATATATAGCATCCATGTATCACCATGGATTTAGTCTGTGGTGGAGGCCATTTATTGAGTTAAGAATATTGATCAGTCAAACAGCAAGTACACACACACGCACAATGGGACACGCCTATAGCATATTTTACAGTTTACATAGTTCAACCTTAATAAGCAAGAAAAATCAACTTTTAACCTTTTATTTAATTGTTATATGTTCAAATTGTCAAGATCTGACCTCTTACACCTACCCTACAATGTCACCCAAAAGATAAACAATCAGGAGTGGCTGTGTGGTAAGTATCTTGCTTACCAGCCACATGGTTCAGGGTTCAGTCCCACTGCGTGGCACCTTGGGCAAGTGTCTTCTACTATAGCCTCGGGCCGACCAAAGCCTTGTGAGTGGATTTGGTAGACGGAAACTGAAAGAAGCCCGTCGTATATATGTATATATATATATATGCGTGTGTGTGTTTGTATGTCTGTGTTTGTCCCCCTAGCATTGCTTGACAACCGATGCTGGTGTGTTTATGTCCCCGTTACTTAGCAGTTCGGCAAAAGAGACCGATAGAATAAGTACTGGGCTTACAAAGGAATAAGTCCCGGGGTCAAGTTGCTCGATTAAAAAGGCGGTGCTCCAGCATGGCCGCAGTCAAAGTAAGAGAGTAAAAGAGTTTATCATGAAAATCTGAAAGGCATGACATAATTTTTGATTAATTCAAAACAACGTGAATAAATAAACATCACATTTGACAGAATAATATGAATACTAAACAAGCCATATCCAACCCAAATATTCTACCTGTTTTATGTTCAAACCATGCAGATCTGGCCTATCACACCAACTCTACAATGTCATTTATTCTCTAGAAAAACGCCGCCGCCGTGGTGATCTCTATTCTCGCTCACAACATCATAAGCGGAAAGTGTAACCTCTCGAAAGAGCTGTTCTTCACTCCTGCTCCAGAGCGTCGGCTGCGGGGTCATTCTGAAAAGCTCTACCTGTGACGATTTCATCTCAATCGAAGGAGAGGAGCTTTCTTCATCTGGGTTGCGGATCCGTGGAACAAGCTGCCAGACGAGATGGTGAAGATGCTGACGACCGCTTTGTTCAAAGTCTCCCTTGACCTCAAGTGGCCTGAACTCTTTACATGAACACCACCCTCCCTACATGGCCTTGCTATTTGCTTTTGAGCCAAATTAACTAACTAACATTGCAAAAAGAGAAACAATCACATCATCAAGACCTTGAAGTTATAAAATAATGCATAATTAATTCAAAACAATGTGAATAAATAAAAATTTGACACAATAATTCGAATGCTAAAGGGTTAATAATATTGATCCCTTCACAGTGGGATACATAACAGATCCTGTATTCTACCTTCTTGGCATTTGTTACACTCAATTCCTACTTTAGACAAAAGTTCCTAAGTGCTTTGTGACTGATAGCGAAGTAATGGCAACAACAAAATCCTGATCAATCAAAGTCCCCAAACAAACTCTACTGGATTTCCTTGGTGTAATAATGAAACCCAAATTGGGAAAATATGTAGAAATATTTCTGAGGGAGTCTGAGAGAACCAAGTATGGAAAACCTTTGCTACTCTGTCACAAAATAGATACATTCTCTTGTATTGATAGATGTGACAATTTGACTGTTCTGATAACAAAAGTTAGATAGCATCTGACGGTCTCCCACTTATGCTCTCAGTTCAGTGCCAACCATTGTTGCCAGCTTGCATGTTTGTTACTCAAGGCACCATTCGTCACTGGAAATGTTTTATGTTCAAAAAATTCTTCATAAACTGCTTTGTTTATGATAAGTGCTCATACACTGAAGTTTCGCTGTATCTCTTCTTGATAAGATTTTGACCTCAGGGCACTCAATCTGTCTCAGAAATCAGTGAAACAAAAGAATGTTTTGTGAGAAGCAAAGGTTTTGCAAAGTTGGTTCTCTCAGACTCTCTCAGAAATATTCTGACATATAGGCGCAGGCCTGGCTGGGTGGTTAACAAGCTTGCCTCACAAACATGTTCTGAGTTCAGTCCCACTGTGTGACACCTTGGGAAAGTGTCTTCTGGTGTAACCCTGGGCCAACAAAGCCTTGCCAGTGGATTTGGTTGATGAAAATTGACAGAAAGCCATCATTATGACCAGGTGGTAAGAAGCTTGCTGTCCAGTCACATGATTCTGGGTTCAGTTCCACTGTGTGGGACTTTGGGAAAGTGTCTTGCACTATGGCCTTGTTGTAAATTAATATCATCTATTTGCAATGATCTTCAAAAACATGTCTGGCTATGAAGAATTGTTATCTTGTTTGAACACAGGTAAAAGGTTGGCAACTGGACAAGTACCTGATTGTAGAATATCTTCCTCAATAAACTCTGTCTGACTCAAGGAAACAGAAAAGTAGACTTTAAAAACAATTAAGATAATAGTATTTCGTTTTCGGATTTGGTTTGCAAGATTCTTTATATGAGTTCATGTGTTGAAGCACATTCCGTTGTGTCTGGGGAGAGTCATTTTCTTTTTGTGCCTTATAATATAACACACTCGCTGGTAAAATTAAAACTGTTGAAAAGGTTGCAAGACGCAACGAAAATTTTAGGAAAATAAAAATTAGAAAAAAGTGGAAATTTTACTGGTGAGTGTGTTAAATTATAAGGCACAAAAAGAAAATGACTCTCCCCAGACACAACGGAATAAGATAATAGAGATAATGACAAATGACAACGGCAAATAAGGAAAAATAATTTTTTAAAAATGTAGATTTAAAGCCCCCAGTGAGAATTGAACTCACGACCCCTGGTTTACAAGACCAGTGCTCTAACCTCTGAGCTATGGAGGCTTCCACACAGATTATATTCTTGTATAGCGTTTTAAATCTTTTTCCTAGTTGCTCTGATATTCAACATGTGTTGGATCTATTGATTACGCTGTATGTGACTAACATCAGACTGTGTGTCACCTAAAGTTTACAGCGTTGACATATATCTTGACTTTGATTTTCTTAATCAATAGATAATTAAGATCAATCAATTAGTCAAGTACTCAACCAACATATTATGACGGGAAACACTGATAGTCTTGCTCTACAAATGTTCGTGGACAGACTTTGGACTTGAGTCTGTCATGATTTGTAGGTCACATGAGCTGGCTTCTGGCTTGCCTCATGCCCTTGCTTGATGGGGCTGAGGTCATTCCAGGTTAGTGGTCCCAGAGGCATCATCGTGTGTAGACCCAACCAGGTCCACCAGTGTTCTCCATTGCTGGCTGTCTCATGCCCTTGCTTGATGGGGCTGAGGTCATTCCAGGTTAGTGGTCCCAGAGGCATCATCGTGTGTAGACCCAACCAGGTCCACCAGTGTTCTCCATTGCTGGCTGTCTCATGCCCTTGCTTGATGGGGCTGAGGTCATTCCAGGTTAGTGGTCCCAGAGGCATCATCGTGTGTAGACCCAACCAGATCCACCAGTGTTCTCCATTGCTGGCTGTCTCATGCCAGCCCCTCTGCATCCTCCAGGTGACATCAAGCCTCTGGAGTTCATCCCTGGTTACATCCAGCCATCTGGTGTGGGGCCTGCCAATAGGCAGCTGCTGCACTGAATGAGAGTAAAGCCCTGGTAGGATGATCTAATAGGAGACAGAGGACATGTCTGTACCAGCACATACAAAGGAGAATATCTCTGTACAGGTGCATGCGATAGAGGACATGTCCATACCAGTGCATGCACTGGAAGACATGTCTGTACCAGCACATGCAATGGAGAATATATCAGTACTGGTGCATGTGATGGAAGACATGTCTGTACCAGCATATGCGATGGAGGACATGTCCATACCAGTGCATGGAGAGGAGGGCATGTTCATACCTGCACATGTGATAGAGGACATGTCCATCCCAGTGTGTGCAGTGGAGGTCATGTCTGTACCAGCACATGCAATAGAGAATATCTCTGTACCAGTGCATGTGATGGAAGACATGTCTGTACCAGTGCATACAGTGGAGGACATGTCCCTCCCAGTGTATGCAGTGGAGGACATGTCCGTACCAGTGTATGCAGTGGAGGACATGTCCGTACCAGTGTATGCAGTGGAGGACATGTCCGTACCAGGGCATGGAGAGGAGGGCATGTTCATACCTGCACATGTGATGGAGGATATGTCCATCCCAGTGCATGCAGTGGAGGTCATGTATGTACCAGCACATGCAATAGAGGATATCTCTGTACCAGTGCATGTGAAGGAAGACATGTCTGTACCAGTGTATGTAGTGGAGGACATGTCCGTACCAGTGCATGCAGTGGAGGACATGTCTGTACCAGTGCATGCAGTAGAGGACATGTCTGTACCAGTGTATGCAGTGGAGGACATGTCCATACCAGTGCATGCAGTGGAGGTCATATCCATACCAGTACATGCAGTGGAGGACATGTCTGTACCAGTGCATGCAGTGGAGGACATGTCTGCACCAGTGCATGCAGTGGAGGACATGCCTGCACCAGCATATGCAATGGCAGACATTTCAGTACCAGCACATGCAAAGGAGGAAATCTCCATACCAGCGCATGGGGCAGAGGACATGTTTGTACCAGTGCATGCGATGGAGGACATGTCCATACCATGGACATGCGTACAGACATGGTACAGACATGCGACGGAGGACATGTCTGTACCAGCACATGCAAGGGATAGCTATGAGGTGGGATACACTGATGCATGTGCACATGCAGTTTTTTGTTGGTAATGTGCTGGTACCATCTGATGTTCTTGGTGCTTCTCAGGGCTCATCAAGAACATCACATGAGGCCAGACCTTAATCCAGTTTCTATGGCATTTACGTAAATGAGATCATAACATCGCCCCACCACAACCACCACAACATGAACAGGACACTGGACCATTACAGGGTTAACTTTCCAGCTGTTGCTGGGACTCACTTACAGGTGAGTAGACTGAGGCTGTGCAAAATGACGTGTAAGGTCTGTCATGAGACCTAAAGACCCATAAGGTCAGAGCTTGATCTGGTTTCGTTGATGTAATGCAATGCCACTCTCTGCCTCTGGAATTCGTTCCAGTACCTTCAGTAGAGAGTGTTGGTGTTATGAAGGGCATCCAGCAATAGGGACCCACAGCAAGTGAGATGTACAAATCGTAACACAGAATAAAAAAATCAATGAAATAATCTGGAACAATAATTATTCAGCTAACCCATGCTGATATGGAAAAATGGACGTAAAATGGTGTAAAGTGGTGATAATGGTAATGATGGTAATGATGGTGGTGGTGGTGGTGTTGGGGGGGTGTTAGTGGCAGTGATGATGATGATGATGATGATGATGATGATGATGATGATGATGATGATGATGGTGGTGGTGGTAGTGGTGGTGTTGGTGGGGATGATGGTGATGCTGATAACAATGGCAATGACGATGTTATTTTTCTAGGTTAAATTATGTCGAAGCATATAAATAGAGATGCCTGAGAAAAAAAACTATTTATATATATGTGTGTGTGTGTGTATGTGTCTGTGTGTGTGTGTGGTTGTCTGTGTGTGTGATTGTCTGTGTGTGTGATTGTCTGTGTGTGTATATGTATCCTGTTGTATTCTTGTTGACAGATTGGTCAACAAGATAAGATGAATAAACTCTTTCTTCCATTGTCCAAAAATTATTGCTGTTCCCGCACACAGCCAAGATACAAATCTGGTAACATTGTATCACTGTGTTTTGTGTTCTGTGACATTATCTGGTTTTCACAGACCAGCATCATAATCCACAGAGTTACACAATATGATAGCAGCAGAAATGAAATATTTCATGGTACCTAGCAACAGCTAATCATGCTGGGAATGTAATACATAAAGAAATTCGTGAATGAAAATGAAAGTGAAACTAAAATATAGTTAGTCTAGTAAATATGCTGGGAGTGGCTGTAAGC
>NW_021833809.1:20000-32500 GCF_006345805.1 Octopus sinensis
GAGGCAAGATGGCTGAGTTCTTTCGAGTGCTGGGCCTCATAGTGGCAAAGTTGCTGAGCTCCTTTCAAGTGCTGGGCCTCACGGAGGCAATGACCAAGACCTTTGGCATTGAGTGGTGCTTAAGAAGGCGACCCATCAAGCTGAAAAAAAATCATAGTCGTGGCAGATACTGGTGTCATGCAAATAGCACCCATGCCAGTGGCACATAAAAAAACCCTGGTGTCACACAAAGGGCACCCATGCTGGTGGCATGTAAAAGCATCCATTACACTTTTGGAATGGTTGGTGTTAGGAAGGGCATCCAGCCATAGAAAACCATGCCAAATCAGACTACCAGCATGCCAGCTCTGGTTTAAATTGTCCAACCCATGCCAGCATGGACAACAGATGCTAAATGATGATGATGATGATGATCATAATGATACATACATACATACTTACATACATGCATACAAACTTTAAACCACATAAGATTTAACCCTTTCGTTACCAACCCGGCTGAAACTGCCTCTGGCTCTGTAGTACAAATGTCTTGTTTTCATAAGTTTTGAATTAAAATCTTCCACCAAAACTTAGTCACAACTAGCAGTATCGCCCGGCATTGCTCGGGTTTGTAAGGGAAATAACTATATAAGCATTTTTAGAGATGTAAAGTATAATAGCCATCTCAATATGGCTAACCACAAAGGAGGGGGGTTAATGTAGCTTTTTACGTTCTGAGATTTAATGATACATTTTTAGAGAGTTACTTCCCTTATATAATAGCAAAAAAATGCATTAAAAATGGGAAAAAATGATGGTAAATTTTTTTTTAAATCGTAGACTCATCGTAGACGCGCGCTAATACCCAGAAGGGCTCGATATGAATCACGACTATAAGATACCCGCTTTTGGTTACACTGCACTGCAAAATGTGGGAGTAGTTAGGAATCTAAATCGTAGGAGACAGACACCACACAACCGCACTTTTATATATATAGATTTACGTTCCCTACACTGACTGAATGATAATTAAGTTATTTTACTAAATTCTTTGTTAGATTTAAAGTAATTGAAAGAAACACAGAGCATCTCAAAATAAATACAGTAACGAAAGGGTTAATGAATGGCGACAAACATTTATATAGTAAAGTATTATTCAACTGTTGTAAAGCAAAGCTGGGCAAGTTTCATTCCCTCTTTCTGCTACCAGTTACCCTTCTTCTTGGAAGAACTTCCTTTCAACGTCCATCCCTTATTCTCTTCATCATCATCATCATCATCATCATCGTTTAGCGTCCGTTCTCCATGCTGGCATGGGTTGGACAGTTCAACTGGGATCTGGGAAGCCAGAAGGCTGCACCAAGCCCAGTCTGATCTGGCAATGTTTCTACGGCTGGATGCCCTTCCTTATGCCAACCACTCCATGAGTGTAGTGGGTGCTTTTTACGTGCCACCGGCACAGGTGCCAGACGAGTCTGGCAAACGGCCACGATCGGATGGTGCTTTTTATGTGCCACCGGCACAGGGGCCAGGCGAGGCTGGCAATGGCCACGAACGGATGGTGCTTTTTACGTGCCTCCGGCACGAGGCCAGTCGGGGCGTCGCTGGCAACAGCCACGTTCGGATGGTTCTCTTACGTACCACCGGCACTGGTATCTCAGCTGTAATTTCCATTGATCGATTTCGATTCTGATTCCCTTTCCAATTTACTTTCTAATGATCATCCCTTTCCTTGCTACCAGTAATCTCTCCCTGTCCCCTCAGCTACATCTTACGGCTACCATGGCAGAAACATTAGCAATGCGTAGTCGTATTTTGTCTGCCGTTACATTCTGTGTTCAAATTCCGCCGAGGTCGACTTTGCCTTTCATCCTATAAATTAAGTACCAGTTACGCACTGGGGTCGATGTAATTGACTTAATCCGTTTGTCTGTCATTGTTTGTCCCCTCTGTGTTTAGCCCCTTGTGGGCAATAAAGAAACACATATCTCATTCTTAATACCTATTTTTTAAATTTTTTACTACCCACAAGGGGCTAAACACAGAGTGGACAAACAAGGACAGACAAACGGATTAAGTCGATTGTATCGACCCCAGTGCGTAACTGGTACTT
Organism: Octopus sinensis; assembly: GCF_006345805.1. Lineage (NCBI taxonomy): Eukaryota > Metazoa > Mollusca > Cephalopoda > Octopoda > Octopodidae > Octopus > Octopus sinensis. Next base: position 22,096 of record NW_021833809.1, read on the forward strand.
AATTAATCGACCTCGAAAGGATGAAAGGAAATGTCGACCTCGGTGGAATTTGAACTCAGACCGTATCGGCAGACGAAATACCGCTGAGTATTTCGCCCGGCTTGCTAACGATTCTGCCAGCTCGCCGCCTTAAACAATGTGCTATGCTTACTGCACCTAGGTTTCCCAAGCGGTCACCCATCTAAGTACTGATTAGGCTCGAGGTTGCTTAACTTCGGTGATCAGACCAGAACTGGTGCTTTCAGCGTGACCTGGCCGTAAGCAATCTCATTCTTAACACCCTTTCATATCTGCCACTGATGCTGCCCACACACACATATTTGATTGCCACAAACACACTAAATCCATCCCAACATACCTCTGACCTCCATCTCTGTCACTGTGTTTCTCACTCTCTTCTCCTCCTACTCACCCACTCCACACGTAATCTCCTTACTCCTACTCTACCTACACTTTTATCATACTGCAATAATCAATAGATCCAACATATGGTGAACATCAGAGAAATAAAGAAAAGGATGTAAATAGCAATATAACAATACCATTAGTGTACAAGCCTCCATAGCTCAGAGGTTAGAGCACTGGTCTTGTAAACCAGGGGTCGTGAGTTCGATTCTCACTGGGGGCTTTGTGTCAATTTTTTTTTTTAATATCTTACCTTACTTCCAGTTGCCATTCATCATGATCATCATTGTTTTCATCAGCTTCATCTTAACATCAACTTTTCTATAACAGCATTGGTCAGACAGACCAATGTCAAGTGACTCTCTCTCTTTACTCTTTTACTTGTTTTTTCAGTCATGTGACTGTGGCCATGCTGGAGCACCGCCTTTAGTCGAGCAAATCGACCCCAGGACTTATTATTTGTAAGCCCAGTACTTATTCTATCGGTCTCTTTTGCTGAACCGCCAAGTTATGGGAAAGTAAACACACCAGCATCGGTTGTCAAGTGATGTTAGGGGGGGGGGAAACACAAACACAGACACACAAACATATACACACAAACATACACGCACGCATATACATATACATATATACAACAGGCTTCTTTCAGTTTCCGTCTACCAAATCACTCACAAGGCTTTGGTCGGCCCGAGGCTATAGTAGAAGACACTTGCCCAAGGTGCCACGTTGTGGGATTGAACCCGGAACCATGTGGTTGGTAAGCAAGCTACTTACCACACAGCCACTCCTACGCTAAGATGATTCAGCAGAGAAACCAAGTGTTTCAACTGGTTTTTTGGCAGTCGGTTGAAAGGGAGAATCAACAGGAAGAGAAAACGTCTAATTTATTTGGACATGGATGGATGGAAGCACTCCGTCGGTTACGACGACGAGGGTTCCGGTTGATCCGATCAACGGAACAGCCTGCTCGTGAAAATAACGTGTAAGTGGCTGAGCACTCCACAGACATGTGTACCCTTAACGTAGTTCTCGGGGATATTCAGCGTGACACAGAGAGTGACAAGGCCGGCCCTTTGAAATACAGGTACAACAGAAACATGAAAAAAGAGTGAGAGAAAGTTGTGGTGACGGAGTACAGCAGGGATCACCACCATCCCCTGCCAGAGCCTCGTGGAGCTTTAGGTGTTTTCGTTCAATAAACACTCACAACGCCCGGTCTGGGAATTGAAACCGCGATCCTATGACCGCGAGTCCGCTACCCTAACCACTGGGCCATTGCGCCTCCTTTATTTGGACAACTTGCTTCAGGACAGTAGAATGGCAAACATTAACATATTAAGAACATTGCATGGGGTCTCTGCCATGATGGATGGCATGCTCCCATGAAATCATCAAAGTGTCCTGGAGGAGGGCCAGAATGAACTAACTATTCTGCTGTTCCCTATCCTGAATTACTCTTTCTTCTTTCACCTCCTTCTCCCCATAAACTGATACTTACCCCTGACAACACCTCCACCTTTGTTCACCATTCACTACATTCACCTCTGACCCCTATCGGTTTCCTCTCACCCCTTTTACAAACTTACCCACCCTCCCTAATCATCTCTTCATATTCTCATTTATACTCACCTTCTGATCCCTACAGAGAACCCTTTGACACCTTGTCATCACCATCTTGGTTATCCTTCCATCTACCCCCATCCTTATATAATTCAAGATAGCCTTGTACCTCCACTATAGTAAGACACCAGTTCCTGTCTCTCTTCAGACTTCAGCCTCTCGACACCAGGCATAGAGCCACTTTCCTATCTACTACACACCTACAGAGTCGAGGGGGATATCAATAGATCCAACATATGGTGAACATCAGAGAAATAAAGAAAAAGATGTAAATAGCAATATAACAATACCATTCATGTACAAGCCTCCATAGCTCAGAGGTTAGAGCACTGGTCTTGTAAACCAGGGGTCGTGAGTTCGATTCTCACTGGGGGCTTTGTGTCAATTTTTTTTTTTAATATCTTACCTTACTTCCAGTTGCCGTTCGTCATGATCATCATTGTTTTTATCAGCTTCATCTTAACATCCACAACAGCACTGGTCTTGTAAACCAGGAGTCGTGAGTTCGATTCTCACTGGGGGCTTTGTGTCAATTTTTTTTTTTTTTATATCTTACCTTACTTCCAGTTGCCATTCATCATGGTCATCATTGTTTTCATCAGCTTCATCTTAACATCCACAACAGCACTGGTCTTGTAAACCAGGGGTCGTGAGTTCGATTCTCACTGGGGGCTTCGTGTCAATTTTTTTTTTTATATCTTACCTTACTTCCAGTTGCCATTCATCATGGTCATCATTGTTTTCATCAGCTTCATCTCAACGTCCACTTTTCTATGTCAGCATTGGTCAAACAGACTCTGTCGAATGACTCTCTCTCTCTTTACTCTTTTACTTGTTTTTTTCAGTCATGTGACTGTGGCCATGCTGGAGCACTGTCTTTAGTCGAGCAAATCGACCTCAGGACTTATTCTTTGTAAGCCTAGTACTTATTCCATCGGTCTCTTTTGCCGAACTGCTAAGTAACGGGGACGTAAACACACCGGCATCGGTTGTCAAGCGATGTTAGGGGGACACAAACACAGACATACAAACATATACACACACACACACATATATATATACATATATACGACGGGCTTCTTTCAGTTTCTGTCTACCAAATTCACTCACAAGGCTTTGGTCGGCCCGAGGCTATAGTAGAAGACACTTGCCCAAGGTGCCACGCAGTGGGACTGGACCCGGAATCATGTGGTTGGTTAGCAAGCTACTTACCACACAACCACTCCTACGCTAAGATGATTCAGCAGAGAAACCATGTGTTTCAACTGGTTTTTTTGGTGTTTGATTGAAAGGGAGAATCAACAGGAAGAGAAAACGTCTAATTTATTTGGACATGGATGGATGGAAGCACTCCGTCGGTTACGACGACGAGGGTTCCGGTTGATCCAAATCAATGGAACAGCCTGCTCATGAAATTAACGTGTAAGTGGCTGAGCACTCCACAGACACGTGTACCCTTAACGTAGTTCTCGGGGATATTCAGCGTGACACAGAGAGTGGCAAGGCCGGCCCTTTGAAATACAGGTACAACAGAAATAGGAAGTAAGAGTGAGAGAAAGTTGTGGTGAAAGAGTACAGCAGGGATCACCACCATCCCCTGCCGGAGACTCATGGAGCTTTAGGTGTTTTTGCTCAATAAACGCTCACAACACTCAGTCTGGGAATTGAAACCGCGATCCTATGACTGCGAGTCCACTGCCCTAACCACTGGGCCATTGCGCCTCCTTTATTTGGACAACTTGCTTCAGGACAGTAGAATGGCAAACATTAACATATTAAGAACATTGCATGGGGTCTCTGCCATGATGGATGGCATGCTCCCATGAAATCATCAAAGTGTCCTGGAGGAGGGCCAGAATGAACTAACTATTCTGCTGTTCCCTATCCTGAATTACTCTTTCTTCTTTCACCTCCTTCTCCCCATAAACTGATACTTACCCCTGACAACACCTCCACCTTTGTTCACCATTCACTACATTCACCTCTGACCCCTATCGTTTCCTCTCACCCCTTTTACAAACTTACCCACCCTCCCTAATCATCTCTTCATATTCTCATTTATACTCACCTTCTGATCCCTACAGAGAACCCTTTGACACCTTGTCATCACCATCTTGGTTATCCTTCCATCTACCCCCATCCTTATATAATTCAAGATAGCCTTGTACCTCCACTATAGTAAGACACCAGTTCCTGTCTCTCTTCAGACTTCAGCCTCTCGACACCAGGCATAGAGCCACTTTCCTATCTACTACACACCTACAGAGTCGAGGGGGATATCAATAGATCCAACATATGGTGAACATCAGAGAAATAAAGAAAAAGATGTAAATAGTAATATAACAATACCATTCATGTACAAGCCTCCATAGCTCAGAGGTTAGAGCACTGGTCTTGTAAACCAGGGGTCGTGAGTTCGATTCTCACTGGGGGCTTTGTGTCAATTTTTTTTTTTTTAATATCTTACCTTACTTCCAGTTGCCATTCATCATGGTCATCATTGTTTTTATCAGCTTCATCTTAACATCCACAACAGCACTGGTCTTGTAAACCAGGAGTCGTGAGTTCGATTCTCACTGGGGGCTTTGTGTCAATTTTTTATTTTTTTTATATCTTACCTTACTTCCAGTTGCCATTCATCATGATCATCATTGTTTTCATCAGCTTCATCTTAACATCCACTTTTCTATGTCAGCATTGGTCAGACAGACTCTGTCAAGTGGCTCTCTCTCTTTACTGTTTTACTTGTTTTTTCAGTCACGTGACTGTGGGCATGCTGGAGCACCGCCTTTGGTCGAGCAAATCGACCCCAGAACTTATTCTTTGTAAGCCTAGTACTTATTCTATCGGTCTCTTTTGCCAAACCGCTAAGTTACGGAAACGTAAACAAACCAGCATTGGTTGTCAAGCAATGCTAGGGGGACAAACACAGACACACAAACATACACGCACATACATATATATACATATATACGAAGGGCTTCTTTCAGTTTCCGTCCAGCAAATCCACTCACAAGGCTTTGGTCGGCCTTTGGTGATTGTAGTGGTGGTTGTTGTTGTGGTGGTGGTGGTGGTGATGGTGTATGTGGGGTGGGTAGTGGTGATGACAATGATGATGATGATGATAAGGAGGAGGAGTGGGAGCAGGGTATGTTGGTGTGTCCTATTGTCCATGGTGATTGATTGATTGATTGATTGATTGACTGGACAATTGATCTCTTTATCAATTGATCAAGAAATCCAAAGTCAAGAAATATGTCAACACCGTGTATTTATGGTGACACACAGACAAGTATTTTTCTCATTCACAATAATCAATAGATCCAATGTATGGTGACTATTAGAGCGACAAAGAAAAGGACGTAAATAGCAAAATAACAATGTACTCCTATGTGTGAGCCTCCATAGCTCAGAGGTTAGAGCACTGGTCTTGTAAACCAGGGGTCGTGAGTTCAATTCTCACTGGGGGCTTTGGTATTTTTTTTACATCTTTTTCTTTTATTTCCAGTTGTCATTCATCATCATGATCATCGTTATAATCATCATCTAAATGACCACTTTTCTATCCTTGCATGGGTCAGGCAGTGTTACCAGGCATAGACCCACTTTCCTATCTACTACACATCTACAGAGTTGATGGGGATATTGTTTTGCCTTGTCAGTTATTTTGGCAACCTCACTAATGCTGGAGCCACAGGAAAAAGCGGCCAGTAGACTCTGTAAAGTGGTTGGTGTCAGGAAGGGAACCCAGCAGTAGAAACTGTTCCAGAGCAAACAGAGGAACTCCAGCTTGGCAGATACTGTTGAACCATCCAATTCGAGTCAGGATGGAAGACAGATATTAGATGATGATGATGATGAAGATGATGATGAAGATGGTGATGAGGGAATTTTTTTTCTTTTTGCTTTGCCTTCTCAGTTATTTGGCAACCCAACCTCTCTTGCGGTGGTGGTGCCATGAGAAATAGCACTGAGTTAACTCTGTAAAGTGGTTGGTAGAAGTAAGGTCCTAAGGGATAGAAAACCATTCCAAAAAAAACATAGGGACTCAACCCAGTCAGTCGTCCATCTTGGCAGATGCTGTCAAAACATCCGATCAGTATCAGCAGGGAAGACAGACTCTAGATGATGAGGATAATGCTGCTGCTGCTGCTGCTACTGCTACTGCCACTGCTGCTGCTGCTGCTGATGATGATGATGATGATGATGCTGGTGGTGGTGATGATGATGATGATGATGATGAAGATGATGATGATGGTGGTGATGATGGTGATGATGATGATGATGATGATGATGATGATGATTATGATGATGATGGCGGAGGTGGTGGCGGTGGTGGTGGCGGCGGGGGCGGCCGTGGTGGTGATGGTAGTAGTGGTGACGGTGGTGGTGGTGGCGGTGGTGGTGGTGGCGGTGGTGGTGGTGGCGGTGGTGGTTATGGTGGTGGTGGTGTATGTGGGGGGAGGTATTGGTGATTATGATGATGATGATGATGATGATGATAAGGAGGTGGAGGAGGAGTGGGGGAGCAGGGTATATTGGTGTGTCCTATTGTACATGGTGATTGATTGATTGATTGATTGATTGATTGGACAATTGATCTCTTTATCAATTGATCAAGAAATCCAAAGTCAAGAAATATGTCAACACCGTGTATTTATGGTGACACACAGACACGTATTATTCTCATTCACAATAATCAATAGATCCAATATATGGTGACTATTAGAGTGACAAAGAAAAGGACGTAAATAGCAAAATAACAATGTGCTATTCTGTGTGAGCCTCCATAGCTCAGAGGTTAGAGCACTGGTCTTGTAAACCAGGGGTAGTGAGTTCAATTCTCACTGGGGGCTTTGGTATTTTTTTTACATCTTTTTCTTTTATTTCTTGTTGTAATTAATCATCATGATCATCGTTATAATCATCGTCTAAATGAACAATTTTATTCTTGTATGGGTCAGGCATGAAGAATGATTTTCTATAGTCAGGTGTCCCTATCTGTTGCCAATAAAGCTAATATTTCTCCAAGGCTTGATATATTTATGGAGACACAGACACATGCATATATATATATATATACACACACAAAGACATACTTAAATACATATGTATCCATGCATGCAGACATGCTCACACACACACACATGCACACACACACACACACATACACACACACACACACACACATAGTGGATTTGTCATTCTGGATCCCAAAATAAAGTTTCACTGTTAGGCTCAATATCATTGACTATCATTGACCCAAATACTTCTGACCCTTTTTTACAATGTATTGAATCCTTCTATCCTGCCATCTTTTTTGTCAACTCAAATGGGGACACACAGACACACATGTTATTCACTTAGACAGAAATCAATAAATCCAGCACAAAGTGAAAATTAGAACCATTAAAAAAAGAATGGAAATAGCAATACAAAATAAGCAGACACTGCATAAGCCTCCATAGCTCAGAGGTTAGAGCACTGGTCTTGTAAACCAGGGGTCGTGAGTTCAATTCTCACTGGGGGCTTTGGTATTTTTTTTACATCGTTTTCTTTTATTTCTAGTTGTCATTCATCATCATGATCATCGTTATAATCATCATCTAAATGACCACTTTTCTATCCTTGCATGGGTCAGGCATTGTTACCAGGCATAGAGCCACTTTCCTATCTACTACACATCTACAGAGTTGATGGGGATATTGTTTTGCCTTGTCAGTTATTTGGCAACCTCACAAATGCTGGAGCCACAGGAAAAAGCAGCCAGTAGACTCTGTAAAGTGGTTGGTGTCAGGAAGGATTTCATGATCAATTGATAAAAAAGATCAATTGTCCAATCAATCAATCAATCAATCAATCACCATGTACAATAGGACACACCAACATACCCTGCTCCCCCCTCCTCCTCCTCGACTCTGTAGATGTGTAGTAGATAGGAAAGTGGCTCTATGCCTGGTAACACTGCCTGACCCATACAAGGATAGAAAAGTGGTCATTTAGATGATGATTTTAACGATGATCATGATGATGAATGACAACAGGAAATAAAAGAAAAAGATGTAAAAAATATACCAAAGCCCCCAGTGAGAATTGAACTCACGACCCCTGGTTTACAAGACCAGTGCTCTAACCTCTGAGCTACGGAGGCTCACACATAAAAGTACATTGTTATTTTGCTATTTACGTCCTTTGTCGTTCACACATAAAAGTACATTGTTATTTTGCTATGATGATGATGATGATGATGACGACGATGATGATGATGATGACGACGATGATGATGATGACGATGATGGATGATGATGATGATGATGATGATGATGATGATGGTGGTGGTGGTGATGATGATGATGATGATGATGATGGCGGTGGCGGTGGTGGTGGTGGTGGTGGTGGTTGTGGTGGTGGTGGTAGTGCCCTTCCTGACACCAACCACTTTACAGAGTCTACTGGCCGCTTTTTCCTGTGGCTCCAGCATTTGTGAGGTTGCCAAAATAACTGACAAGGCAAAAAAATATCCCCCTCAACTCTGTAGATGTGTAGTAGATAGGAAAGTGGCTCTATGCCTGGTAACACTGCCTGACCCATACAAGGATAGAAAAGTGGTCATTTAGATGATGATTATAACGATGATCATGATGATGAATGACAACTAGAAATAAAAGAAAACGATGTAAAAAAAATACCAAAGCCCCCAGTGAGAATTGAACTCATGACCCCTGGTTTACAAGACCAGTGCTCTAACCTCTGAGCTATGGAGGCTTATTTTGTATTGCTATTTCCATTCTTTTCTTAATGGTTCTATTTTTCACTTTGTGTTGGATTTATTGATTTCTGTCTAAGTGAATAACATGTGTGTCTGTGTGTCCCCATTTGAGTTGACAAAAAAGATGGCAGGATAGAAGGATTCAATACATTGTAAAAAAGGGTCAGAAGTATTTGGGTCAACGATAATCAATGATATTGAGCCTAACAGTGAAACTTTATTTTGGGATCCAGAATGACAAATTCACTATGTGTGTGTGTGTGTGTGTGTGTATGTGTGTGAGCATGTCTGCATGCATACATATGTATTTAAGTATGTCTTTGTGTGTGTATATATATATATATATATATATATGCATGTGTCTGTATCTCCATAAATATGTCAAGCCTTGGAGAAATATTAGCTTTCTTGGCAACAGATAGGGACACCTGACTATAGAAAATCATTCTTCATGCCTGACCCATACAAGAATAGAAAAGTTGTCATTTAGACGATGATTATAACGATGATCATGATGATTAATTTACAACAAGGAAATAAAAGAAAAAGATGTAAAAAAATACCAAAGTCCCCAGTGAGAATTGAACTCACTACCCCTGGTTTACAAGACCAGTGCTCTAACCTCTGAGCTATGGAGGCTCACACAGAAAAAAGTACATTGTTATTTTGCTATTTACGTCCTTTTCTTTGTCGCTCTAATAGTCACCGTATATTGGATCTATTGATTATTGTGAATGAGGATAAGATGTGTCTGTGTGTCACCATAAATACATGGTGTTTGACACGTTTCTTGACTTTGGATTTCTTGATCAATTGATAAAGAGATCAATTGGCCAGTCAATCAATCAATCAATCAATCAATCACCATGTACAATAGGACACACCAATATACCCTGCTCCCCACTCCTCCTCCTTATCATCATGATCATCATCATCATCACCACTACCCCCCCCCCCACATACACCATCACCACCACCACCACTACCACCACCACCATCACTACCAACACCACCACCACAACCACCACCGCCACCACCACCACCATCATCATCATCATCAACAGCATCAGCAGCAGCATCATCCTCATCATCTAGAATCTGTCTTCCCTGCTGATACTGATCGGATGTTTTGACAGCATCTGCCAAGATGGACGACTGGGTTGAGCCCCTATGTTTGCTTTGGAATGGTTTCTATCCCTTAGGACCTTTCTTCTACCAACCACTTTACAGAGTTAACTCAGTGCTTTTTCTCATGGCACCACCACCGCAAGAGAGGTTGGGTTGCCAAATAACTGAGAAGGCAAAGCAAAAAAAAAAAAAATTCCCTCATCACCATCATCATCATCTAATATCTGTCATCCATCCTGACTCGAATTGGATGGTTCAACAGTATCTGCCAAGCTGGAGTCCCTGTGTTGGCTCTGGAACAGTTTCTACTGCTGGGTTCCCTTCCTGACACCAACCACTTTACAGAGTCTACTGGCTGCTTTTTCCTCTGGCTCCAGCATTAGTGAGGTTGCCAAAAAACTGACAAGGCAAAAAAATATCCCCCTCGACTCTGTAGATGTGTAGTAGATAGGAAAGTGGCTCTATGCCTGGTAACACTGCCTG
>NW_021833809.1:45000-52026 GCF_006345805.1 Octopus sinensis
TAGATAGATAGATAGATAGCACAGAAATGGAAACAGAGTTTTAAGCTGGCAATTGTATATACATGAGACAAACAGACAGATAGACCAAATGGAGGGTAAAGGTAGTGAGTGAGTGAGAGAACAACAGATGTAACCAGAGATAATGGAGTTTCCAGGTAAACAATGAGTGATAAGGGTGGGCATAAAAATAGACAAAGATAGAGATTAAGAGAAAGGGTGGAGATAGAATGTTTAGAAAGACAGGACAAGACACGGTAATAGCTGTGAGGTCAAGAGGCTCACTTTACAATCATGTGGTTTTGGGTTGGCCCCACTGCATGGTACCTTGGGCAAGTGTCTTCTATTATATGTTTTCTTATTACCCACAAGGGGCTAAACATAGGGGTTGATTTAATCGACATGGTCCCTTCCCGAAAAATTGCTGGCCTTGTGCTAAAATCTGAAACTAATATTACCAAGAGGTGGTGAGCTTAGCAGCATTTCATCTGTCGCTATGTTCTGAGTTCAAATTCTACTGAGGTCACCTTTGCCTTTTATTCTTTCTGGGTCCATAAAATAAGCCCCAGTTGAGTGTTGGGCTTGATGTAATCAACTTACCCACTCTCCTGAAATTGCTGGCCTTGTGCTGAAATTTGAAATTATCATTAAGGTGGCAAGATGGCAGAATCGTTAGCAGAATTTCGTCCATCTTTATGTTCTGAGTTCAAATTCCACCGAGGTCGATTTTTACCTTTCATTCTCTCTGGGTCAATAAAATAAGTACCAGTTAACCACTGGGGTTAATGTAATCGACTCATTCCCTTCTGCCAAAATTGCTGGCCTTGTGCCAAAATTTGAAACCAGTATTACCTAGAGGAATACACTTGTTTACCAGACCTCATTAAGATATACGATCATGTGCCGTGGGGCATGGTGTGGGAAGATTAGCTGGATTTTAAAATTAATGGGAAAGCTTCTGATTGCAATGAAGTCCCTATATGAATGCCCTGTAAAATCAGTTCGGCATATTAAATCCAAACTAGCACATAAATAGATATTTTTCTTGAAGAAAAAAAACAATACCCATTCATAAATCAATAAAAATACTATTATATATATATATTGCAAGCGTTAAATTAATATTTAGATTGTTTTTAATAAAATACTATCTGTTTAATTCTTTAATCATTTACATTTAATCTCTGAGAAATGTTGCCATCATGCACAGATACATCACAATTATTCTTGGTCATTTAACTTGCTCTGTTGCATTCAATTTCATTATTAATTGCAGTACGTGAAGATAATATTGCTTACGTTCTGTTTTAATGTTTAGTTCGACACATATTTTAATTAACTTTATCGTGAAATAACAAGTGCTAACGTGACATTAACATTCATTTATCAAATCAAGAAAGATAGGCCAGTGTGTATATCGCAAGATTTAATTTTGTGCGTCTACATATATATATACATACACACACACATACATACATATATATATGTGTGTGGGTCTGTGTATGTGTGTGTGTATGTATGCATATATATATATATATATATATATATATAGATAGATAGATAGATAGATAGATAGATAGATGCATACACACACACATACATATATATACATGAGTACAATGAAGAATTCCGGATAGGGGTAGGGGTCCACCAAGGATCATTCCTCAGCCCCCTCTTATTTATCATAGTCCTCCAGGCAATAACAGAGGAATTCAAGACAGGATGCCCCTGGGAGCTCCTCTAGACTGATGACCTTGCTGAGTCCCTATCAGAACTCAAGGAGAAGTTTCAGGTGTGGAAGCAAGGATTAGAATCGAAGGGCCTTAGAGTCAACCTAGCTAAAACCAAAGTCCTAATAAGTAGGAAGGCAGACAAATCACAAATTCCTTCAGGTAGATGGCCCTGCTCGATCTGTAGAAAAGGCGTAGGTAGAAACTCTATAAGATGTACCCAGTGTAAGCTATGGACACATAAGAGGTGCAGCAATATCAAAAGAAAGCTAACTGGGAAGATAGTTTTTTGTATGTGGCAAATGCTCAGGTGCTATAAACACAGAAAATGTGCAGAGAACAACTTCTGTCACAGTCGAAGGAGAAAAACTAGAAGTAGTTGATAGCTTCCATTACCTAGGGGACCAAGTCAGTAGCAGAGATGGATGCTCTGAAAGAGTAGCTGCTAAAATAAGAATATCCTGGTCAAAGTTCAGAGAGCTCTTACCTCTGCTTGAGACAAAAGGCCTCTCGCTCAGAGTGAAAGGTAGACTGTATGATGCATGTGTATGAACAGCCATGCTACATGGCAGTGAAACATGGGCTGTGATTGCTGAGGACATGCGTAAGCTTGCAAGGAATGAAGCCAGTATGCTCTGCTGGATGTGTAATGTCAGTACGCATACACGACAGAGTATAAGCGCCCTGAGAGAAAAGTTGGACCTAAGAAGCATCAGTTGTGGTGTGCAAGAGAGACGACTGCGCTGGTATGGTCATGTGTTGTGAATGAATGTTTTTTTGTATCGTCTATCTTGATGTTTTGTTGTCCCTTTTTGTATCACCTAGTTGTCTGGATGTTTTATGTTCTTGCCCCATTTTGTATTTTATATATGTGTGTATGTGTGTGTGTGTGTAAGGTAACGAGCTGGCAGAATCATTAGCGCACCAAGCAAAATGCTTGCTGGCATTTCATCTGTCTTTACGTTCTGAGTTCAGATTCCACTGAGGTTGACTTTGCCTTTCATCCTTAAGGGGTCGATAGATTAAATACCTATTTCTTAAAATAAATTAAATACCTATTGCCCACAAGGGGCTAAACACAGAGGGGACAAACAAGGACAGACATAGGTATAAAGTCGATTATATCGACCCCAGTGCGTAACTGGTACTTAATTTAATCGACCCCGAAAGGATGAAAGGCAAAGTTGACCTCGGCGGAATTTGAACTCAGAACGTAACGGCAGACGAAATACCGCCAAGCATTTCGCCTGGCATGCTAACAATTCTGCCAGCTCGCCTTTCATACTTAAGGGGTCGATAGATTAAATACCTATTTCTTTATTACCCACAAGGGGCTAAACACAGAGGGGACAAACAAAGACAGACATAGGTATTAAGTCTGGTACTTAATTTATCGACCCCGAAAGGATGAAAGGCAAAGTCGACCTCGGCGGAATTTGAACTCAGAATGTAACAGCAGACGAAATACCGCTAAGCATTTCACCCGGCATGCTAACGTTTCTGCCAGCTCGCCGATAGATTAAATACCAGCTGTATCTCAGGGTTGATCTGTGCCTAGAGTAGAAAAAATATATATATAGCTGTGTGTATATGCGTGAGTGTTTGTGTGTGTGTGTATGTGTGCGTGTCTTTATGCTCGTGTTTGTTTCCCCACCACCACCACCACCACTTGACAACCGATGTTAGTTTGTTTACGTTTCTTTAACTTAATGGTTAAACATAACTTAGTGGTTCAACATACAGAGACCGATAAAATAAGAACCAGGCTTAAACTACCTTCAAGGTAGTGCTCCAGCATGGCCGCAGTCTAATGACTGAAACAAGATAAAACATATTCATCTGAAAGTCAGGTGGGTGGGGGGACCCTTGTGTGGGTACACACTTTTTCTTCCTTTCTTTTTTTTGTACTGTATTTTTTTTTTTTGCCAATACGCTGTGATTTGCTGGGGATTTGACTGCTATTTCTGCAGGTCTAGGGATCATTTTAAGATGAGATCAAAACGGTTTGTTTACTAAAATTGTATATGTAATAGCAGCAGCAGCGGCAATAGCAGCAGCAGTCATAGTAGTAGTAGTTGTTGTAGTAGTTGTAGTAGTAGTAGTAGTAGTAGTAGTAGCGGCAGCAGCAGCAGTGTCATTTCTAATATAATTTTGGTTATAGTAGTGGTAGTAGTGGTAGTAGTAGTAGTGGTAGTAGTAGTGGTAGTAGTAGTAGTAGTGGTAGTGTTGGCAGCACCAATTTAATTTGTAATATAATTTTGTTGTATTGCTGCTGCTGCTACTACTACTACTACTACTACTACTACTACTACTAATAATAATAATAATAATAATAATAATAATAGTAGTAGTAGCCGCAGCACCTGTTTAATTTATAATATAATTTTGTTGCACTGCTACTACTACTTACTACTACTACTACTGTAGTAGTAGTAGTAGTAGTAGTTTTAACCCTGGGTCTAACCCGACTAAGCCAGACATGTTCTAAAAAAAAAAATTTAATGTTTTTTTGTTTTTGTTTTAAGACATTTATTTCTGCAGGGTGATATTAGAGAGAAGGAGAAAGAGAGAATGAGGAAGGAATGGGGGGCATTTTGCTGTTATTTCTAGCATGTCTAGCGATTACGTAGTGCAAAGACTAGAATAGAGAAAGTTTTTCGTTGCAGACGTGAACTGCAAGTGCACAAGTACCTGCACAGGTGCAGCCGTGCCGAGAATTATAAAACGGATTTTACAATTTAACATACAAACACATAGGATTTGCATTCGGCAATATTAATTAAAACGCAATAATGCTTTTATTAATAAAGGTAATTATAATTAATTTCAAGCTGTCCTTATGGAGTACTTAAAACAAAGTGGACCGAAACGACATAAAAAAAGACCAAACACGCACACATACTCATACGTAACCCAAAATATAAGCTTCGTGGTTGCTTATTAATGTTTTGAGTTCAAATGCCGCAGAAGTCACCGTTGCTTTTCATGCTTCGAGGTGTCAGTAAAATAAAACACCAGTTAAATATTTAGTCGATTGAATATTTTTTTTTTTTTGTAGAACTTTCGGTTCTGAGTTCGAATTCCGTCGAGGTCTACACTTTGCTTTTCATCTTTCCGGGGTCGATAAATTAAGTACCAGTTACGCACTGGAGTCGATGTAATCGATTTTCGCCCTTTCCGTTGAAACCGATATTCTTGTAAAACAGGGATCGGCAGTAATAGTGAACCCTATCCAAGGGGTCGATAAACAGCTGGAGAGTACTGTTTTTTTGTTTGTTTTTTTCTTCAGAAAAACGTGGGTAAAATTCCTCTCAAGTATCGTTGCAATAACTTGAATTTGCGAAACAGGCATTTTACTCACGATTTTCTGAAGAAAAAAACAAACAAAACCGTACTCTCCAGCTGTTTATCGACCCCTTGGATAGGGTTCACCATTCATTTTAAGGGGTTGGTAAAAAATAAAGTAGCCGCAAAATACTAGATTCGATTTAATATTCCTGAGAAGTAAAGATCGATGTAGTAGTTAATATCGATTCCTAGGGACTTATGCAGTTATGTATCAATCCGAAGGGTAGATAAACACCTGAAACTATTTTGAGAATTAAGGGTGGTGACTCCTTTACCAAGTGTGAACGAAGCACTATTTATAAATAGTGTGTGTGACTATTGGTCCTTACACAGTACTGTGTGTGTGTGTGTGTGTGTGTGTGTGTTGAGCATATGCGTAAATATATAAATTCTGACCATTCGACTATATTTTCCTTGTTCTTCTTCAATTTCGTTAAGTATAACCCCTACGGAATATTGAAAACAAAGTGGACATTCCACTCAGCTTGGTTACTGCCCATTAACGTTCTGAGATCAAATTACGCCGATTTCAACATCAACATTGCTTTCGCCGAGGTCGACTTTGCCTTTCATCCTTTCGGAGTCGATAAATTAAGTACCAGTTACTCACTGGGGTCGATATAATCGACTTAATCCCCTTGTCTGTCCTTGTTTGTCCCCTCTATGTTTAGCCCCTTGTGGATAATAAAGAAACACATATTTTAAGGGGTCGGTAAAAATAAAATAGCCGTGAAAAACTGGATTCGATTTAATATTCCTAAGAAGTATAGATCGATGTGAAGTGGTTAATATCGATTCCTAGGGACCTCTGCAGCTATGTATCAATCCGAAGGGTAGATAAACACCTGAAACTATTTTGAGAATTAAGGGTGGTGATTTAGTAGCGAAATGAAAATGGAAGAGCGCAAGAATTTAAGACTATTACCCTCTGATTCCCAACTAAATTTCCAATAAATAAATGTTACCAAACACCTATTTCCCGTTAAATATTCCAACTAAAGCAGTGATATAAATGAATTTTCATTGTTCTTCATTAATTTCGTCGACTATTTTCATAAACGAATTACTTAAATATTTCTTATTAATTAAAAAGCGGTAATGACACCACAGAACAACGAAGGAATTTATTGTTTTTAAAACCAAGAAATTTTTTTTTTCCCCATTAATTATACTTTTGGCAATCTTTCGTCTCTAGTAGACCTTTCCGTCGATTTCCGTAAAAAAATTTTTTCTTTTGCATATGGGCTTGCGGGAACTTTTGAAGTAATGAGAGCGAAAGAGACTAAGAGAAAGCGATTGTATGACGAGGGAAGTTCTTTTTGAAGTTACCGTGCATGGGGGCATTGATGGACATGTGTGTGTGGGTGTGGTGTTGTGTTTGATGGGGTGTGGAAGACAGACAGTATGTTGTGTAAGTGAAAGTGCTTCTGTTAGTGTGTGTGAAGAGACAGAGTAATGTGTGAAAGAGAGAGATAACTGAAATTTTTTAGTGGGTGTATGTGTATATGTATGTATATTACTTCAAAAGTTCCCGCAAGCCCATATGTAAAAAAAAAAAAAAATTTTTTTACGGAAATCGACGGAAAGGTCTACTAGAGACGAAAGATCGCCATACTTTTTAATTTTATTTTAGAAATTTACACGACGTGGGTTTAAGTTATCAGGGATCCCCGAAGGGCCAATGTGTTATAAGAAGACAGAAGGCAGTGCACAAGCTGTGAGCAGAATCATAACCGAACACATGTGACAGTTTACACAGGAATATTGTTTTGGTTTTTGAAGCTTTTAGTTAAACGGTTTTGCTCCCATTACGAGTTTGGAACACACGCCCCTCTTACTTCCAGGGACCGTTTGAAATTTGAATGCTGGCAAAATTCCTCCTCAGCTACCCACAACGTGACGGGGCTGAATCCAGTCACGTCGAATCCTTTACCAATTGTGGACGAAGCAC
>NW_021833810.1:0-2500 GCF_006345805.1 Octopus sinensis
CCATAAGCTTGGCGATACCTGCTCATAGGCTTATGCAAAGTTTTCAAAAAGGGTTTCATCGTTCTCGACACAATCAAGGAGATCTTGCGTAACTGAAACCCGAGTGTCTTTTTGATCAGCTGAAAGCAGTTTTTGCACAAATTTAGCAGACACGCGTTTTGTACCCACATCTTCAGTGATAATGGACTGAACTGAACCGTAACTAATCTGTACATCTGATAACTAACGGATGGTGATTCGACGATTTCCTTTCGCAGCTGCACGCACATCTGCGATGGTTTTCTAAGTTCTGCTGTTTGAGCCTCCCAGAACGTTCGTCAATATCGACATTTTTCCGGCCATCTTGGAAACGTCTAAACCACTCATATGCTTGTGTGCGGCTCATACACCCTTCTCCGTACACTTTCTTCACCATGACAACTTCCTCTGTCATAATCAATGCGATAACTACACGTTACACACGCGTTACTTCCAAGCACTGCTGTAAACAGCGGAAGAGAGCTAGAACAATAAAACTTAGTGCGCATGCGTAGCAGAGTTCAAAGTCAAATTTTGCCAAACGGCTTCACTCTGTGTGCTTTAGCTTCGTTACTAAGGCAACGGTTCGGATACTTATTGATCAGACCACGTCTATATACATACATATTATATATATATAATACATAGAATTACAAGCACACATGTATATGCATATGTATATACGTATGTATATATATATATATATATATATATATATATACATGAACACCACTACACATATATAAAGAGCTGTATGCACTGGCATAGCTAGAGTGCGTGCTGCCCGGACGGCCCTTCCGTTTGCAGACCCTTGATTCCACAAAACACACATATTGCCTACAGCAATAGCCTACAACAAGATGGAAAGTGCCGCCCGGTGCGGACTGCCCCTACCGCCCTCCTCATTCTATCCTAGCTACGGTAGTAGCTGTATGTAGGCATGCATATTAGTTTCGTTTCTACCCTAGATCCAAAGCCCCTTCATTGGACTTTCTACCCCTACAAAGTAGTCGTGTATGTATATATGTATGTATGTATGTGTTATATGTGCAAGTATTTGGAATAAGCGTATGTGGAAAATCCCTACGTTTTGCTTTATCTATGTATATTCAGATGGATGGATGGACGGATGGACGGACGAACGGATAAAATCAACTGGAGTTTAGCAAACAGCATGCTTCTCTGATATCTAAATGTGTCTTGTGGACACCTTTGTCTGCTATAGTCTGAAATAAATGTTTGTCGGAAACGGTACTACATTTTACATGTGTGTGTATGTGTGTGCGCGCGCGCGCGTATCTGGATGTATGTGTGTGTCCACATGGTTCCGGATTCAATCCCACTGTGTGATACCTTGGGAAAGTGTCTTCTGCTATAGCCCCGGGCCGACCAAAGCGACGGAGATTGAAAGAAGCCTGTCGTGTATATATATATATATATATCTATATGTGTGTGTGGTGTGTTGTGTGTGTGGTGTGTGTGTGTGTGTGTGGTGTGCGTGTGTGTGTGGTGTGTGTGTGTGTGTGTGTGTGTGTGTGCGTGCGTGAGTGTGTGTCTGTGTTTGTTCTCCCACCATCGCTTGACAACCGATGTTGGTGTGTTTTCATCTCCGTAACTCAGCAGTTCGACAAAAGAAATCGATAGAATAAGTAGTAGGCTTATAAAAAGTAAGTCCTGGGGTCGATTTGTTCGACTAAAGGCGGTGTTCTAGCATGGCCGCAGTCAAATGATTGAAACAAGAACATATATAAATATATATATATATATATATATATATATAGAGAGAGAGAGAGAGAGAGAGAGAGAGAGACAGACAGACAGACAGACAGACAGACAGACAGACAGACAGAAAGACAGTCAGATAGACAGGAAAATGTGACGAGCACACACACACGCACATGCATGTATATATAATATAATTACTGAGTTTGAATATTCATGAAGGTATATATATTTATACATACTCACACAGACACATATATATGCACAAATGCATATGTATTACACATTTTATATATATACATTTATATATAATATATATAACACGCTATGCATATATGTGTGTATGTATGTATATATGTATGCGTGTATATGCGTGTGTATATGTATGCATGCGTGTAGTTTTTGCGAATATTTGTAGTGTATTTATAAAGACAGACTGTCGGACTGACAGACAGACAGAGAGAAGAGCCGAGTGAGGGTGGGAGAAAGAGGGAAATACCTAAGACAGTATTGGAGGAGGAGGATGTGTATTAGGAGTAGGCGATAAATTTTGGTTACAGCTAGAAGTAGGGGGAAATACTCATCGAGAAAGAATTAGAGTAATGGGCGGAGGAGGAAAAGAACGTGCAACTATTTGCAGCGAAATTGTAAGATAACAATAAGGAAGGTGGGGCAATATAGGCGTGGAATCACATATAAGAATATATACATATATTTGTATTAAATATATTTATATCATATATAAAGGGTCACGTTACAC
>NW_021833810.1:7500-42500 GCF_006345805.1 Octopus sinensis
ACACGTTCAAACACACACACAAACACACACACACACGCATAAATACATAGAGAAAAAGTAAAGTTATGCATTTAAAATATGTATGCATGTGTATATGTATGTGTATGTATGTATGTATGTATGTATTATGCATTTATGTTTGTGTGTATGTATGTATGTATGTATGTATGTATTTATGTGTGTGTGTGTATGTGTATGAAAGAATGAGTGTATTATGTTAGTACGTATGTACGTATGTGTGTATGTATGCAAGTGCGTGTATGCATGTGTGCATGTATGTATGTATTATGTATGCGTGTGTATGTATGCATGAATGCATCTATGTATGCATGTATGTATGTATGCATGCATGTATGTATGCATGCATGCATCTATGTATGCATGTATGTATGTATGTATGTCAGCGTGTGTGTATGTATGTATGCTTGTATGTATTCATGTATGTATGCATGTATGTATATCTGTATCCAGGATTGTATGTATATGTGTGTATGTATATATATTTCTTTATTACCCACAAGAGGCTAAACATAGAGGGGACAAACAAGGACAAAGTATTAAGTCGATTAAATCGACCCCAGTGCGTAACTGATACTTAATTTATCGACCCCGAAAGGATGAAAGGCAAAGTCGACCTCGGCGGAATTTGAACTCAGAACGTAACGGCAGACGAAATACGGCTACGCATTTCGCCCGGCCTGCTAACGTTTCTGCCAGCTCGCCGCCTTATGCATATATGTATGTATGCATGCATGTATTTATGTATGTGTATGTATATATGTATGCATGTGTGTTTGAACGTATATATGCGCGCGCGTGTGTGTATAACGGGCTTCTTTCAGTTTCCATCAACCAAATATACTCACAAGGCTTTGGTAGGCCCGGTACAACAAAGAAGACATTTGCCCAAGGTGCCACGCAGTGGAACTAAACCAGGAACCATATGGTTTGGGAAGCAAAGTTCTTTCCACCTAAATTAGTGAAAAATGAAACATATATACTGAACTGATAAGAAATCATCTGTTGTTACATCCGGGTGGTGGTTTTAGATTTCTTATTTCTTTATTGCCCACATGGGGCTAAACATAGAGGGGACAAACAAGGACAGACAAAGGGATTAAGTCGATTACATCGACCCCAGTGTGTAACTGGTACTTAATTTATCGACCCCCGAAAGGATGAAAGGCAAAGTCGACCTCTGCGGAATTTGAACTCAGAACGTAAAGACGGGAGAAATACCTATTTCTTTACTACCCACAAGGGGCTAAACACAGAGGGGACAAACAAGGACAGACAAAGGGATGAAGTCGATTATATCGAACTCAATGCGTAACTAGTACTTATTTAATCGACCCCGAGAGGATGAAAGGCAAAGTCGACCTCGGCGGAATTTGAACTCAGATCGTAGCGGCAGACGAAATACCGCTAAGCGTTTCGCCTGGCGTGCTAACGTTTCTGCCAGCTCGTCGACTTAGCATGCTAAAAATGTGTCATTGGGCTGCGGCCGCGCTCGTGTTCTACTTTGAAATGTTTAGTCGAACAAACCTATACCTCAGTAGTCTTTTTTGTTTTATTTTTTATTGCCTTTTTTAAGCCTAGTACTTATCTTCTTTCTCCCTTCTTTCTGCTGAACCGCTAAGACACGGGGACATAAACAGACCAACATCGGTTGCCAAGCGGTGATAGGAAACAAACACAATCACAGAGGCACATGCACATAGATACATGCATACACACACACACATATATATACGACTGGCTTTTCTCAGTTTCCTATTTCTTTATTGCCCACAAGAGGGTAAACATAGAGGGAACAAATAAGGACAGACAAAGGGGGCAAATCGATTACATCGACCCCAATGCGTAACTGGTACTTAATTTATCGACCCCGAAAGGATGAAAGGCAAAGTCGACCTCGGCGGAATTTGAACTCAGAACGCAACGGCAAGCGAAATACCTATTTCTTTATTACCCACAAGGGGCTAAACACAGAGGGGACAAACAAGGACAGAAAAACGGATTAAGTCGATTATATCGACCCCAGTGCGTAACTGGTACTTATTTAATCGACCCCAAAAGGATGAAAGGCAAAGTCGACCTAGGTGGAATTTGAACTCAGAACGTAAGGGCAGACGAAATACCGCTAAGTATTTCGCCCGGCGTGCTAACGTTTCTGCCAGCTCGCCGGCTTTTCTCAGTTTCCACCAACCAAATTCAACCACAAGGCTCTGGTAGGCCCGAGGTTATAGAAGGTACTTCTATAGAGGTTATAGAAGGTACTTCTATAGAGGTTATAGAAGGTACTTCTATAACCTCGGGCCTACCAGAGCCTTGTGGTTGAATTTGGTTGGTGGAGACTGAACCTGAAACCATGTACTTAGGAAGCAAGCTTCTTACTACACAGTCACGTCTGTACCTAAATTAGTGGAAAATGAAACATCTATTACTGAACTGATAAGAAATCTGCCGTTACATCCGGGTTATAGTTTCAGATTTCTGCTGATAATTATTATAGCACGTGGCTATGTGAGACACTGCCTCGATACTAATTTTGGCAAGTTGGATTCCACAACCGAGAAAGAACACATCTTATCAAAAGATTACGACTACAAGCAGTCGAAGGCACTGTTAAAATATGCAAAATGTTCGGGAAGTTCAACATCTAACAGTATCCAAACACGTGGTCTGATCAATAAGTATCCGGACTTATTATTGCCATAAAAAAGACGCTAAAGTACGCAGAGGGAAGCCGCTTGAGATAGATTGACCTTCAACTCAGCTGCGCATGCGCACAAAATTTTAACGCTCTAGCTCACTTCCGCTGTTTGCCGCAGTGCTTGGAAGGAACGTGTGTAGCGTGTGATCGTCGCATTGGACATGACAGATAAAGTTGAGCAGAGAATTTGCATCAAATTTTGCCAAAAGCTTGGCGATACCTGCTCCGAAGCCTACACTAAATTTTCAAAAAGTTTTTATCGTTCTCGGCACTATCAAGAACATTTTATGCAACTGAAACCCGAGTGTCTCTTTGGTCAGCTGAAAGCAGTTTTGACACAAATTTGGTAGACATGCGTATCATACCCAAATCTTCAGTGATAATGGACTGAACTGAACCGTAACTAATCTGCACAGCCTCTGATTACTCACGGATGGTGATTCGACGATTTCCCCTCAGAGGTGCACGCATATCTGCGATGTTTTTCTCAGTTCTGCTGGTTGTGGGTCTCCCAGTACGTTCGTCACTATCGACATGTTTTCGGCCATTTTGGTAATGTCTGAACCACTCGTACGCTTGTGTGCGATCCATACACTCCTCTCCATACACTTTCTGCAACTTTGCGTAGGTTTCTGGGCAGGTATCGCAGTGTCCTAGCTACAACATGATGACATTTTCAGACAACTGCTTATGATGTGGGTGATATCTTCATGTGCTTATGTATGTATGTATGTATGTATGTATGTATGTATGTATGTGTGTGTGTATGTATGTGTATGTATGTGTGTGTGTATGTATCTATCTGCCTACCTGTCTGTTTATCTATCTATCTATCCACCTCTCTATCTGTCTATCTATTTATCTATCTATCAAGCCTCATAAACATATGCGTACATATGTGGAGGCGCAATGGCCCAGTGGTTAGGGCAGCGGACTCGCGGTCACAGGATCGCGGTTTCGATTCCCAGACCTGGCGTTGTGAGTGTTTATTGAGCGAAAACACCTAAAGCTCCACGAGGTTCCGGCAGGGGATGATGGTGATCCCTGCTGTACTCTTTCACCACAACTTTCTCTCACTCTTACTTCCTGTTTCTGTTGTACCTGTATTTCAAAGGGCCGGCCTTGTCACTCTCTGTGTCACGCTGAATATCCCCGAGAACTACGTTAAGGGCACACATGTCTGTGGAGTGCTCAGCCACTTACACGTTAATTTCACGAGCAAGCTGTTCCGTTGTTTCGGATCAACCGGAACCCTCGTCGTCGTAACCGACGGAGTGCTAAGAGAAGATGCGTACATATAGACTTAGATACATACATATACATTCATAGATACTCACACATACTCACACACACACACATATATATATGTTAAAATATACGCATATACGTGCATAGTATACAGTAACATAAATGTGAACAAATAGCTGCAAAACATCATATAATTTATGACATGTAAAGAAGAGAGTATACAAAGATGTAACTTTAGCACGAAACAAAGATGCTACGAAGTGTGAAAGTTCATAGTGATTTCTGAGGTCGACTTTGCCTTTCATCCTTTCGGGGTCGATAAATTAAATACCAGTTACGCACTGGGGACGATGTAGTCGACTTAATACCTATATCTGTCCTTGTTTGTCCCCCCTATGTTTAGCCCCTTGTGGGTAATAAAGAAATAGGTACAAATCCAGGCGATACAGGCATTAATATCACAGTCTTTTTGGGGTGCACCTAAATATTTAGGAGTGCATCATATAAATCTGGCAACCAAAGGGGTGGAAAGTACATGAATATATGTATACGTATAGGAAGACTGTATGTGTGTGTGTGTCTGTGTGTGTCTGTGTGTGTGTGCGCGTGCGCGCGTGCGTGTGTGTGTGTGTGTGTGCGTGTGTATATATATGTATATATTTATATAGGTATGTGTGTGTTTGCGTATGTGCGAGCACATGTATATGTGTTTGCGTGTGTATATATTTGTATATGTGTATCTTTTATTTTTACTTTTTTCAGTTATTAGACTCCGGCCATGCTGGGGCACCGCCTTGAAGTTTTTAGTCGAATGTATCGAATCCATTATATTTCGAAGCCTCGTACTTATTCAATCGGTCTCTTTGTTCAAGCAGCTAGGTTACGGGGACGTAAACACCCCAGCACCAGTTATCAAGCAGTGACTGGGGGGAGGGGGCCAACACAGACACAAAGACACCCTCCTCCATATATATGAGGCTGAGGTGGTGACCGGCACTGGCAGAAAAAGCAGCATCGTGGGTAGCAACGGCAGCAACACCACATCCGCCGATAACAATAGCAACGATGACAGCAATGGCAGCGGCAATGGCGGAAGTAACGCGTCAAGCAGCAGAGGAAGCAATACCAACAGCTACAACAGAAACAACAACACCAGCAATGCAAACGGCAATGGCAGCTACACCAGCCGTAACTGCAACACCAAGTTCGCATCCAGGAATAGAAGCAACGACAGCAATAACACCTGCGCCAACATGAACAACGGTGACAGCGCCTACATCGAACTCAGTGGTGACAGTAACAGAGTTGACCGAAGCAACAACAACGGCTATAACACACCCAGAGCACAGACGCGGAAATATGTCGCTTGCTCGGGTGGCCCCCTTTAAACAACGTCAGAGCAACCTTTTGGGATACCGAAGAGGCACATCACGTCCCTGGGCAACCACGTAGTGCATCTAAAAGAGGAGGGCACGTTATACATAAATAAATGGAGACTCCTCAGACAACCGGGGACATATATCAACGGGGCAAACGATGTAAGCTTTGCTCGGCCGAGACAGTAAGAATCGTAAAAAACTCGCTTGATCCGGGGACCTGTTTAAACTCCAAAAAAAAAGAGTTTAGGCAATGTCCTCATTAAACACGTTTCCTGTAACAAGCTTGGAATTCCCCATTCGCCGAATAAGAACGCGCCACCAGCTTCGTAAACCGTCATGGTGAGCACTTATGTAAGTGAAATAACCCTGTCCGCCTGATAACCTATCTTGCACGGTTCGTTCCGAATATATTTTTTGTTTACAAAACCAACTAACCATGATGTTTTCCTCCTTCCGAGTGTAGAGAGGTTATATGCCTCCGGCCATTTGAGTCTGTAAGGTAACCAATACAGCTAAGCGCTTTATAGGTGCGAAACCAATGGTCATTTTCTGACTGGCCATAACAAACAACCTTCTAAATATATTCTTTTCTACTCTAGGCATAAGGCCGGAATTTTTTGTGAAGGGGCCAGTCGATTAGATCGAACCCAGTACGCAACTGGTACTTATAAGTATCGAACCCGAAAGGATGAAAGCAAAATCGAACTCGGCGGAATTTAAACTCAGAACATAAAGACATACGAAATACCTATTTCTTTACTACCCGCAAGGGGCTAAACACAGAGAGGACAAACAAGGACAGACAAACGGATTAAGTCGATTATATCGACCCCAGTGCATAACTGGTACTTAATTTATCAATCCCAAAAGGATGAAAAGCAAAGTCGACCTCGGCGGAATTTGAACTCAGAATGTAACGGCAGACGAAATACGGCAAGGCATTTCGCCCGGCGTGCCAACGTTGTCTGCCAGTTCGCCGCCTTAGTCTTCTAAATATATTCTTTTCTTCTCTAGGTACAAGGCCCGAAATTTTTGTGGAGGGGCCAGTACGCAACTGGTACTTAATTTATCGACCCCGAAAGAATGAAAGGCAAAGTCGACCACGGCGGAATTTGAACTCAGAACGTAAAGACAGACGAAATAACGTTAAGCATTTCGCCCGGCGTGCTAACGTTTCTGCCAGCTTGCCGCCTTAACCTTCTAAATAAATTACTGCTATCATGTATTAGGGTATGCTTCTTTTTCGGATAAATGAACTACTACTAATAATATATATTGTATAAAGGATCGTGAGTAAGGCCAAAACAATGCGAAGTAAATGCAAGGTATATCACAAGAAAACAAATATAAGATTTACCTTGTATTCAATATTTCAGGGGTTATGACCCATTTTCAAGAAAATAAACGAATGTTGCCGATATTTGTTTTCTTCTGCTTTACCTTGCATTTACTTCGCATTGTTTTGTCCTTACTCACGATCCTTTATAAAATATATTCTACACAATGCTTCACAGTAATTATTCCATTATATATATATATAACTAGCAGTATCGCCCGGCGTTGCTCGGGTTGTAAGGGAAATAACTATATAAGCATTTTTAGAGAGTTATAGCTAAAAAATAGCAAAAAAATGCATTAAAAATTGAAAAAAAATTAAGGTAAATTTTTTTTTAATCGTTGACACATCGTAGATATTTTTAGAGAGTTACTTCCCTTATATAAAAGCGAAAAAATGCATTAAAATGGAAAAATATGATGGTAAATTTTTTTAAAATCGTAGACTCATCGTAGACGCGCGCTAATACCCAGAAGGGCTCGATATGAATCACGACTATAAGATACCCGCTTTTGGTTAAACTGCACCGCAAAATGTGGGAGTAGTTACGAATCTAAATCGTAGGAGACAGATACACAACTTCACTCTTATATAAAGATGCTTTTTTTTTCAGTCATAGAGTTAGATTTATGAAGGTCTTCAGTAGAAAATCCTTCGAATTCTGACTCGCTGCTTGATATAATGAAATTCGTATCCATTTTTTGTCAGAATTACAAATTTTGAAAACACAATAGGAACAAATTTCGGAAAAAAATCTCCCATAATTCACGGAATTAAAATTACACTTCGATTTTTGTACAAAACTGTATTTGAAGTGTTTACGAAGTATAATACGTGTTTTCACGAATGTACTAAAGAGATTTACTCTGATATTCTCATTTAATATGAATAGGTAAATTCGGGCGGTTTGGTAACGAAAGGGTTTATATAAGTGTCGTCTGTTTATACATAAACACTGTTTCATACTTTCTGTTTAGTCTTCCTCAAATCACTCTGTCGCTATTTACTCTCTTCCAAGAACATTTTCACTCACTCTTATCTGTTAGCTTGCCATACATTTTACTCATGTATCTATCAGCGTGATAGACAGAAACAAATATTACATCTAGTTTCACTTTATTCGTTGCACACTGTGTGTGTGCGTTTGCGTGTGCTGTAAACCAGACTAAGAAAAGCATTTGACATACACACCAGAATGTGAGTTTTCTGTAAATTTTGCTTAATTGGAGTTTAAATTTTAAAAACTGGACCTGGCAAAACCCGATGCATTCTACTCTTAAAAATGCTAGGTAAATTGTAATTGAAGAAATCCTATATTGTAGATTTCTATAACTGACAAAGGGAGGCAGATAAAATCTGCCTTTTATAATAAGAGATAATTTGCTATTTATATATAAATAACTTATTATATACAGAAGTTATTTGCTATTTTAAAAGAAAATTAAATTAAAAAATGGAATGACAGGAACCATCGGGAAATAATTTTTCGTGCTATGTGAAAGCGCTTTCGTTGTTCAACTTTTCATAAACGTGTGTTCTTGACTGGTCTGTATAGAAGAAATTTTGTACGGACTATTTCGTATAAATTGTTGACTATTTCCGGTTTAGTTTCTGATTTAGAATTCTTGTAAAATAAACTTCTTTTTTCATTTCGTAGTTGATCGTTTTCTTCCTTTCTTTTGCAAAGAAAAAGAAATAGTTTCATTTTTCCTTTGGCTCAAATGTCTAAATGTTGATTTCATGAAACATTTCTAAGAGTTGAATCTTTAATTTGCTGTTTGTGCTGTTGTTGTTGAGCGAACGGTCTTCGTCCCAGAGCTCGCAAGATGGGAGAAGTCCGAAACATGGTCCTTTGCTATTTGTAAGACCCGCAGAAGAGAAAGCAGGTCAACCCCCGACACCAGGGGCCTGAATGCGCATCCAGACTCAGCGGTTGAGTAGGAAGTCGGGGACAAGAAACAGGAAGAAAGAGTGAGAGAAAGTTGGAGCGAAAAAGTACAACAGGGGTCTCCACCACCCCCTGCCGGAGCCTCGTGGAGCTTTAGGTCTTTCCGCTCAATAAACACACACTACGCCCGGTCTGGGAATCGAAACCGCGATCCTCCGACCGCGAGTCCGCTGCCCTAACCACTGGGCCATTGCGCCTCCACTGCTGATTGTGCTCGCTCACACGGTTGATTAATTTTGATCCTGTTTCTCCGATATACTTCTGATCGCATTGTGAGCATGTGATACAAGAGATAAGCTGTTTTTTTTCTTTTTCTTTTTCCTTGTTTTGCAATTCATGTTCGATTTA
Organism: Octopus sinensis; assembly: GCF_006345805.1. Lineage (NCBI taxonomy): Eukaryota > Metazoa > Mollusca > Cephalopoda > Octopoda > Octopodidae > Octopus > Octopus sinensis. Next base: position 16,476 of record NW_021833810.1, read on the forward strand.
TCCTTCAATTTCTTCACATCTTTTAATCTTTTGGTTATTCCTGGTCAAATGATTTCACATTTCCCACAACGGAAAAAGAGACCGATACAATAAGTACTAGGCTTCCAAAGAATAAGTCCTGGGGTCGATTTGCTCGACTAAAAGGGCGGTGCCCCAGCATGGCCGCAGTCAAATGACTGAAACAAGTAAAAGAGTAACAGTCATCAGGGAATTTTTTCCAGTTTCCTGTCTAAATAGGATCGGAAGAGTTGATCAAAAGTAATTCCAGACAAGGTATATTCTTTTATTCTTTTACTCTTTTACTTGTTTCAGTCATTTGACTGTGGCCATGCTGGAGCACCGCCTTTAGTCGAGCAAATCGACCCCAGAACTTATTCTTTGTAAGCCTAGTACTTATTCTACCGGTCTCATTTGCCAAATCGCTAAGTTACGGGGACGTAATCACACCAGCATCGGTTGTCAAGTGATGTTGGGGGGACAAGGACACACACAGACACACACACACAGGACTTATATATTATATATATATATATATATATATATATATTATATATATATATATATAGGTTATAAAATGAGATAGGGGTTGAAATTCAACCCACCATGGGATAATTATATCCAATATACTGCTAGATAGGTACCCAACAAAATTAATACATAGATGTTAAAAATTGTCAAACAATCAGTTCATCTTTTGCATTATATGGGTAAAGGTAATAATATTGCCGTAAATTAATACTACAAAATTAGAGAATGGAGAAATATACTTAAATCAGTAAAACATCAACTATCCGATGATACTCAATCCATACTTTAATACACCATTACATATGAGTAAAGGCAATACATAAAATGAAATGAGATATACAGTAATAGTAACAAGATAAAGAGATATAAGTAAAAAATTTTCAAATATAATATGCAAATAAATCAAAACTGACAGCTGTTTCGGCAGTGAGGACAGTCATACCTCATTTAACCTATAAGCCATAAAGGCAGGTATAAATGAGGCATTAACAAGATGCCCCACGGCCTCTTCAGAGAATTAAATTAAATTTGTTATAATAGTGAAAAATATTATACAATCATATACATATAAATATAAAAATATAAAAATGTAAAATATAAAAACTTATACATCATAAAGCTACACTTATATAATATAATACACTTTGTACAAAAAAGGAAGGTAAACAGAACAAAATAAAACAAAATATAAATAGTGTATATATTAATATCAATAAGTACCGATATTATACATATTTGGCTAATAGTTTTTTTTATAATATATAAAAAAAAAAAAAAAAAAAAAAAACAAAGGCTAACATATATGGAGATGAAAAATAATAATTAAATCCGTGGTACAGTTCATAAGATTCTAAAGCTATAAAAGTTAATAAAAATTACTATTATAATAATAATAATAATAATAATAATAATAATATAATAATAATAATAATAAAAATATAATAAAAAAAATAGATACAGTTAAGTTAGCACCAAGTCCATCCTTACAAGATCGAAATAACTTCGATCTTGTAAGGATGGACTTGGTGCTAACTTAACTGTATCTATTTTTTTTTATTATATTTTTTTATTATTATTATATTATTATTATTATTATTATTATTATTATTAATAGTAATTTTTATTAACTTTTATAGCTTTAGAATCTTATGAACTGTACCACGGATTTAATTATTATTTTTCATCTCCATATATGTTAGCCTTTTTTTTTTTTTTTTTTTTTTTATATATATATAAAAAAACTATTAGCCAATATGTATATATCGGTACTTATTGATATTAATATATACACTATTATATTTTGTTTTATTTTGTTCTGTTTACCTTCCTTTTTTGTACAAATGTGTATTATATTATATAAGTGTAGCTTTATGATGTATAAGTTTTATATTTTACATTTTTATATTTTTATATTTATATGTATATGATTGTATAATATTTTTCACTATTATAACAAATTTAATTAATTCTCTGAAGAGGCCGTGGGGCATCCTTGTAATGCCTCATTTATACCTGCCTTTATGGCTTATAGGTTAAATGAGGTATGACTGTCCTCACTGCCGAAACAGCTGTCATTTTGATTTATTTGCATATTATATTTGAAAATTTTTTACTTATATCTCTTTATCTTGTTACTATTACTGTATATCTCATTTCATTTTATGTATTGCCTTTACTCATATGTAATGGTGTATTAAAGTATGGATTGAGTATCATCGGATAGTTGATGTTTTACTGATTTAAGTATATTTCTCCATTCTCTAATTTTGTAGTATATATATATATATATATATATATACATACATACATACATACGACGGGCTTCTTTCAGTTTCCGTTTACCAAATCCACTCACAAGGCTTTGGTCGGCCCGAGGCTATAGTAGAAGACACTTTCCCAAGGTGTCATGCAGTGGGACTGAACCCAGAACCATGTGATTGGTAAGCAAGCTACTTACCACACAGCCGCTCCTGCGCAGAGTTTTCTTTCTTTTTTTTCGGGTAATTAAAAAGTCAGCAAATTAAAAGTTCATCAATTCGAATGTCCTATGAAAGGAACATCCAGACATTTGTGCAAATAGAAAACTCAAAATACTTCCATTCTTCCAGAATAAAAGAACTGAATTACAGCACAATGCTTGACCACACTAAAAATTCAGACGTTCCTTTTACATGATGTTGGATCTTATTGGTGAAAGGCAGAAAAATAAAAATGTGTTATATGAACACGCCAGTGAAAGTGCTGTGATAATATTTCATGTCTGCAGATACCTGACCAGCAAGGGGAAGCAGCTGATCTCTCCTGTTCGAAGGTTATAATGGACACAGGTTCGTGTGTCATATAGCTAGCTAGAGGCGATGGCTTCTTGGAGCTAATCAACGGCAGCATTCGTCCTATATTTCTGGACTGCCATATTAGCTTGGCGATAACTATTAATATCCAGTACCGCTGCCGTAGTCTCCTTTAGAGAGACTTATAAGTAATAATATATATATATATATTTCTGTGTGTGTCTTTGTATCTGTGTTTGACCCCCACCATTGTTTGACAACCGATTCCGGTATGCTTCTGTCTCATTAACTTAGCGGTTCGGGAAAAGGTGATCGATAGAATGAGTATTCGGCTTACAAAGAATAAGTCTTGGGGTCGATTTATTCGATGAAAATCCTTTAAGGGATTGCTCCAGTTGGCCAACGTCAATTGACTGAAACGCGTAAAAGAATATAAGAATCGCTGCTGAAACCCCCTTCGGTCATGACTGATTATGGGATTGCACCTAGAAAGCTACCCTCCCAGGCTCAAGTCCGGGCAAGGTTGTTTATGGAAGGCCAGCAGTCACCCATGCATACAGGCCTCCCAGTGTTATCCAAGGGAAAGGCAAAGGCCGATACAGCTTGGCACCAGTGACGTCGCAAATCATTTTTACAGTTGAGTGAACTGGAGCAACGTTCTTGCTCAAGAACACAATACGCAGTCCGGTCCGGGACTCGAACTCACAACCTCGCGATCGAAAGCTCGACGCTCTAACCACTGAGACATGCGCCTTCACACTATAAGACTATTACTAAAGTAAATTAAGAGTCATTTCCCTTGCCATGTCTAAGGGGAAATAACTTTTCCAGAGATCTTCTCCTTCCCCCGTTTCATCTGATGATTTATTTCCCTTATACTGTGATTGAGTTTAAGAGTCAGGAATCTTTCGGAGGCAAGCTTTTGGAATTGGAAATGTTTTTTTTTTTTTACTTGTTGACCAAACCGATTTGAAAAAAACTGAAAATATAATCAAACAAGGCCAATTTGTTTATGCTAATTTGTTAAACGTCACGCAGAAGTGAAAGATGTACAAGGTGATACGTGTTTTGCGACACGTCATGCGGTGTAGAGTGAAAACATTTTTTTGTTGACGTTGATTGGGGGTGAATGTAGTTTCGGAATAAATTTGCTAATGCTAACCAGTTTGCCTTTTTTTCTCAACGGACATGGAAACACTTTTAGTCACCCACTTCTTTCACTGATTCCATTGTTTATACTATATATATATGTGTGTGTATATATATATAATATATATATATATATATAATATATATATATATATATATATATATAATATATATATATATATATATATGTGTGTGTGTGTGTGTGTGTGTGTGTGTGTGTGTGTGTATGTATATATATATATATATATATATATATATATATCGGTTCGGCAGAAGAGAACGATAGAGTAAGTACTAGGCTTACAAGGAATAAGTCCTGGGGTCGAGTTGGCAGAAACGTTAGCACGCCGGGTGAAATGCTTAGCGGTATTTCGTCTGCCGTTACGTTCTGAGTTCAAATTCCGCCGAGGTCGACTTTGCCTTTCATCCTTTCGGGGTCGATAAATTAAGTACCAGTTACGCACTGGGGTCGATATAATCGACTTAATCCGTTTGTCTGTCCTTGTTTGCCCTCTCTGTGTTTAGCCCCTTGTGGGTAGTAAAAAAATAGATTTGTTCGACTAAAGGCAGTGCTCCAGCATGGCCGCAGTCAAAATGGCTGAAACAACTAAAAGAATACATGGCGATCCTTCGGTATAAGTACACACGTGTCTTTGTTTACATTTCTGAAGATAATAGAAACCCTTTTCTCCTAACCCTAACCCCCCATATATAAAAACACTTTCTTGAAATGTATCCGGTACTGATATCGAAGTTACGCCGAATACATATATATAAGGCGAAAGTAAAGAATACGTACACCCGGTGTTTAGGGTTAGTGTTAGAGTTTTTATTACGCCGAGAACGGGTGGTGTACGTATATTCTTCACTTCCGCTTATATATAATGCGCCAGGTTATGAGTCTCTCATAGCTTCAGTTGTTCCGTTCGTTTAGGAAAGTGAGAGCATTTACTGCTGAAAATAGGAAAGTAATTTTCTTTTTACCAAAATGAATCGCGTCCTTTTTTACTTCCCTTGGATCTTTTCGGTTTGAACGGCAGTTTTTAACATAATTTCCTGGTAACTAAAAAATTTTAAACTTCGTATACTGGTAGAATGTGTTTATAAAACGTCTTTTTCTCTTGGCTTTATTGAGAAAATTCTATAGTTTGTAAGATATTTGTTGTTTTTTTCTTCTTCAATTTCTGCAATTTTAACCAATCAGTGACGTCTATTGAGGTAAAAAAAACATTCTGTGCCGTATGAATATGTCCCTCGTTTAAGAAACAGATTGGGTTTATTTACATTTGTGAAGAAAAAAAGATACCCTTCCTCCACCCCTAAAATAGATTGAAATGCAATAGATCGATACTAGGGTCATAATTATAGGTGACAATTTCATATGACACTGCTAGAAAAAACTGCCGTTCAAATCGAAAAGATCCTTTGCCTTTTTAATTAATGAATGGATTTAATAGAGAGGGAATGAAAGATGTCATAAATTAACTTCATATAACACACACGCACACAAACAAACGCATGCAGATAAATAGATCTTGTATTGGTCACGCTGAATTTATTGAGGCAGATTTACTATGGCTGTTGTTAAGCCTCACCTGTTTTGAAACAAGATAATACTTTGCCAAAGTCAGAAACGATGATGATACTGATGTTGAATGTAGTATTTGATATGTAATGTGTGAAAAAACCAAATGTGGACAACACCAAAAATACCTTTGGTCCCAGGTCTACTTAACCAGAACAATATTTAAACTGATAGAATTATCTTGCCTAAAGATAACAGTGTCACACAAATTGGCACCCACGCTGGTGGCATGTAAATGCACCCCAGTGTCACGCAAATGGCACCTGTGCTTGTGGCACATAAAAACGCCCGTTACACTCTCAGAGTGCTTGGCATTAGGAAGGGCATCCAGCAGTAGAAAACCTTGCCAAATCAGCCTGGAATCTGGTGCACCCTTCCAGCATACCAGCGCAGTCAAACTGTCCAACCCATGCCAGCATGGACAACAGGCGTTAAATGATAATGATGATGCCATGAAGTGTCGGGTCTTGATCCTTCCCTAGTTTCAAGTTCCATCTTTCCTTTAACTTGAAAATACCCTCTTCCCGGAATTGATGTGCTTTTATGGCAAACAATTCATCAAGGTATCTTTTTATGTCATCCAAGGAATTGAAATTTTTACCATTAAGACCTGCAGATACCTGAAAAAATGGAAATCCGAAGGAGCAATATCTGGTGAATATGGAGGGTGGGGTAACACATCCCAGCCGAGCTGCATCAATTTTTGTCCAGTTCCCAAAGCATCAGGTGCTGGTAGGATTGACAGATCAATAGCTTTCTTGACTATACATTAAGTGGAGGCATGTGGGTTTTGTGGTTACAGTGTTGGGCTCATGACCCTGAGATTATGGCTTTGATTCCTAGTCCAGGTGATGCATTGTGTTCTTGAGCAAGACATTTCATTTGACGTTATTCCTGTCCATGCAGCTGGTAAAAATGGGGTCATCATGTAATGGACTGGCATCCTGTCAGAGTGGGAAATATGTCCACCACAAGAAACAGGAAACTGACCCTATGAGTCTATATGACTAGGGAAGGATCAAGACCAGACACATCCTATCATCATCATCATTTAACGTCTGTTGTCCATGCTGGCATGGGTTGGACGGTTTGACCAGAGCTGGTATGCTGGAAGCTGCACCAAATTCCAGGCTGATTTGGCATGGTTTTCTACTGCTGGATGCCCTTCCCAATGCCAACCACTCCGAGAGTGTAATGGGTGTTTTTACGTGAAACAAGCACAGGTGCCATTTGCGTTACACTGGGGTGCGTTTACATGCCACCAGCATTGGTGCCAATTTGTGTGACACTGGTATCTGCCATAACTGCAATTTTGCTTGGCTTGATGAGACTTCTTCTCAAGCACGATGTGATGCCAAACGTCTTAGTCATTGCCTCCATGAGGCTTCAACACTCGGAAGGAACTCAGCCATTTTGCTTTTGTGTCGTCCAACAGTGACACTCATTTACAACTATCACAAGACAAAGAGAGACAAACACATACACATACATATAATGGGCTTCAATCAGTTTCTGTCTACCAAATCCACTCACAAAGCTTTGTTCAACAAGGGACTATGGTAAAACAAGGGACTATAGTGGACTGCACCTGAAACCTCGTAACTACAAAGCCATACCTTGTATGTGGGTGTGGGGGTGAATATTTATTATATATTCTTTTACTTGTTTCAGTCATTTGATTGTGGCCATGCTGGAGCACCGCCTTTAGTCGAGCAAATCGACCCCAGGACTTATTCTTTGTAAGCCTAGTACTTATTCTATCAGTCTGTTTTGCTAAACTGCCAAGTTCCTGGGATGTAATCACACCAACATTGGTTGTCAAGCAATGGTGGAAGGACAAACACAGACACACAAATACATATATACATACTAGCAGTATCGCCCGGCGTTGCTCGGGTTGTAAGGGAAATAACTATATAAGCATTTTTAGAGAGATATAGCCAAAAAATGCATTAAAAATTGAAAGAAAATTAAGGTAAATATTTTTTAAATCGTTGACACATCGTAGATATTTTTAGAGAGTTACTTCCCTTATATAAAAGCGAAAAAATGCATTAAAATGGAAAAATATGATGGTAAATTTTTTTTAAATCGTAGACTCATCGTAGACGCACGCTAATACCCAGAAGGGCTCGATATGAATCACGACTATAAGATACCCGCTTTTGGTTAAACTGCACTTCAAAATGTGGGAGTAGTTAGGAATCTAAATCGTAGGAGACAGACACACAACTTCACTCTTATATAAAGATGCTTTTTTTTTTCAGTCATAGAGTTAGATTTATGAAGGTCTTCAGTAGAAAATCCTTCGAATTCTGACTCGCTGCTTGATATAATGAAATTCGTATCCATTTTTTGTCAGAATTAAAAATTTTGAAAACACAATAGGAACAAATTTCGGAAAAAAAATCTCCCATAATTCACGGAATTAAAATTACACTTCGATTTTTGTACAAAACTGTAGTTGAAGTGTTTACGAAGTATAATACGTGTTTTCACGAATGTACTAAAGAGATTTGCTCTGATATTCTCATTTAAATATGAATAGGTAAATTCGGGCGGCTTGGTAACTATATATAAGTGTCGTCTGTTTATACATAAACACTGTTTCATACTGCAATTATATATACATATATCTATATATAATATTATATAATAAAATATATACAGAGTAAAATAAAAACCAATTTACCTTTTCTGTCCTCCGTGTGTCTTTGCAAATGTGTTGGAATGATAAGTGAGTTGTGTTTTTGCGCCTTTTTTACTAATAAAAACACACACGTGTTTGTATGTAGTTGTATGTGTATGTAGTTGTATGTAGTTGTATATGTATGTGTATGCGTGTGTGTGAGGAATGACACACACACACTCACGCACGCACACATGTACATCAATGCTTTCGGAGTGATATGTTAAAATATTGAGTTTTCTCGAATTTTGTCTTAATTGGGGGTGAAATTGAAAGAAATATATTATGGCATGAGCGAATGGAGTACTTTGAAAAATCTTAGGTAAATTCTAATTGAAGAAGTTGTGTGAGGATTAAATGGTTATGTATTTATTTGTTTCTGTTTGCTGTGTTTTTTTATTTTTTGAGTAGTGGTTTAAACACTTTCAGTTTAGTCTTCCTCAAATCACTCTGTCGCTATTTACTTTCATTTTATTCGTTGCCCACTGTGTGTGTGCGTTTGCGTGTGGTGTAAACCAGACTAAGAAAAGCATTTGACACACACACCAGAATGTGAGTTTTCTGTAAATTTTGCTTAATTGGAGTTTAAATTTTAAAAACTGGACCTGGCATGACGCGATGCATTGTACTCTTAAAAATGCCAGGTAAATTGTAATTGAAGAAATCCTATATTGTAGATTTGTATAACTCCCAAAGGGAGGCAGATAAAATCTGCCTTTTATAATAAGATATATATATATATATATATATATAATTGCAGCGTGGAAGGTGTTTATAAGCCATTTAAGAAACACACAAAAGCCGTTCGATTAACTTCAACATTTAAGTTTAATTTGTCAAAATATTTTCGTCGCTAAAATCCGCGACCTGTTCACTGACATAAATCCGTGCTGCATCTGAGAAAGTAACAGTTAGTTCGTCATATATATGTACGTATGTATGTGTGTATGTATGTATACATGTGTGTATGTATGTATGTATGCATGTACGTACATACGCCTGTGTATGCATGTATGTATGTATGTATGTATGTATGTATGTACATACGCCTGTGTATGCATGTATGTATGTATGCATGTACGTACATACGCCTGTATATGCATGTATGTATGTATGTATGTATGTATGTATGTATGTATGTATGTATGTATATATGCATGTGTGTGTATATGCACGCACATACACACTATAAACATAAAGCTATAAAGCTGTAGCGATGATTAGATGTAGAGTGACCACTCATCACAATAATATCAAATTTCAACTCCCCCCCCGCCGAAGCCAGGAAGTGATTTATGACCCTTACTCCCAAAACTATACCCTAAAACCTATTATCAGATATTTATCTCTATATCACAGAACTTTTGTTTTACTATTGTGCGTATGTATGTATGTATGTGCGTATGTATGTATGTATGTATGTATGTATGTATGTATGTATGCATGTGCCCATGTGTGTATGTACATACGTACGCATGTGCGTATGTATGTATACGCGCACGTATGCATGTGCCCATGTATGTGTGTGCGTATGTACGTGTGCATGCCCATACGTAGGTATGTATGTATGTACTCATGTGCTACGTATGTATGTGAGTGTCTAGGAGAATGGGCATACGTACACATACACATACACATGTACACACTCTCACATACACGTCTGCCCATTCTCCTAGACACTCACATACATACGTAGCACATGAGTACATACATACATACATACATACATACGTATGGGCATACACACGTACATACGCACACACATACATGGGCACATGCATACGTGCGCGTATACATGCATACATTAAAATGTATACGCTAACGTCCTTTATTATTATTGTATAGCTTTTTTGTGCATTTTGTTTGCAGAAAATAAAGAAATAACAGTAATAATGTCAGTGAAAAATAAATATTAAGTAAACTGCTTTTACATATTTATCACTATCAGTTACAAAAGCAAAAGCAAAAACATTTATTCAAATCCTTCGAATTCAACGTCACTTTCAGCATCAAATAACTGTTCCGTTTGTTCCCCCGTAAGCATGTCAGCATCATTGTAGTGTAAATCTCCGTCATCGTCAGATTCATAGTCAACATCCGAAGATTCACTTTCATTTATTTCATCTTTCCATTCAACGTCATCCAGAGTACCAATACAAACAGCAGGATGAACTATTATGCACAATTCGTGAGGAAATTAAGCCAGCAGCACTTAGTCAAACAGACACTTCCACGCATGCGTAATACAATTATGGTGATGTTCTTAACTGTTATATGGGAATGTAAATATGTATGCAAATTGTTTTTGTTACATGTTATTCTGTGTTCTGAATACTTTTATTTTAATAAATGCTGCTTACTGCAAGTTATGGATGATTCTTTTATGACTTCATTGCTTTCAGGCTTAGCTTAAGGTATTTTCCAACCCGACATCACAAAATGTGTCTGAATAAACATTGCCGGACAGCAAATAGAGACTCGGACATTGCTTAGAAAATATTTTTCATTTTTAACCTCGTATATAGTACGCACTAGGGATTTTGACCTTTAAATTTTGGGGGGAAAATGCGGATTATACTCGAGGATTTACGGTATATATAAGATCAACGTTTAATCCCGAGCAATAGGATTATAACCCAATTTCCCCGATTCTGTGACATATATTGTTGGTTTGTTTATATCCCCGTAATTTTGTGGTTCCGCAGAAGTGACCTATAGAATAAGTATCGCGCTTTAAAAAACAGAAATCATGGGATAGATCCATTCGACTAAAGCCTTTCAAATTGGTGTTCCAGTATGACCGCAGTCCAGTGATAACAAAATGCAAAAGATAAAGCCGAAGACAATCCGTATTTATATAATCATTAATTATATTTATCACAATGTCTACATTATTTATTATTGAGTATAACACATTGAAACAAAGCAAATATTTTAATAATTCCAATAAAATAGATTATTTTTCATCAGATATTTGTTTACAATCTCTTGTAAATAATGTTACGAACCCTTACTTAAAAGACATTAAATAACTCAAAAATTTAAATTGATTCCCTGGTCAATGAGCTGTGATTGGATGCAAGCATCTATTCTCTCGCTTTGTTCTACAGTTAACCACTTTTTCCAAGTCGCAATTTGACCTAAAAAAAAATTATTAAAAATTCTATTATGAATTCAATTCTAGCATTTATCACAGTAAAGAATGCTAAAAACAGCAGATTATCAAACATATTCAAATTTGGTATATAGTTATGTCCCTTTGTATTTCTATTTTAAATTTTGTGGTGCAATAAAACAAATAGTCATAACATACTGAGATCTATCCATCTTCTTTACAGACTTCTGGTTTTATGCAAATGTGCAAAATTAACATTTTGTTAAAGTAGGTGCCTTATACCAAAAGGTGATCTGTCGACATGTCCCAGAACATTATGTGACTTCAATACTTTGTTGAAGGCGTTTCACGTTATTTAAATTACAAATAATTTTATATACATGGGGCAGGAGCAAAAGCGGTAACTGGAGCAAAATGAGTAATTTCTGATTTCTCGTTATTTTTTCCCTACCGTTTTGATGCCATTACATTGTAAGTATTTCATCATCATTTTGTACTGTTGCATCATCTTTGGGGGTAAAAATTGGTCAGTATAGTTGTTCCTGTTGAAGTTGAAGAAGTTTGAAACATAGGTACTTCTTTTCCAGAAATGTTTCCTCAAAGTTGATCCGATTGTGATAGAGTTGCTAATAAAATATCAAGTGGAGGCGCAATAGCCCAGTGGTTAGGGCAGCGGACTCGCAGTCGTAGGATCGCGGTTTCGATTCCCAGACCGGGCGTTGTGAGTGTTTATTGAGCGAAAGCACCTAAAGCTCCACGAGTCTCCGGCAGGGGATGGTGGTGATCCCTGCTGTACTCTTTCACCACAACTTTCTCTCACTCTTACTTCCTGTTTCTGTTGTACCTGTATTTCAAAGGGCCGGTCTTGTCACTCTCTGTGTCACGCTGAATATCCCCGAGAACTACGTTAATGGTACACGTGTCTGTGGAGTGCTCAGCCACTTATACGTTAATTTCACGAGCAGGCTGTTCCGTTGATTTGGATCAACCGGAACCCTCATCGTCGTAACCGACGGAGTGCTTCGATCCCATTAGTTATTTAGCTTTACTTATAGATTTAATGTCCGTGGAAACTGCACTAACATCACACCTTCATTTTGTTATTCCTCTTAAACATACTGATATCAACTGTAAACATACCATTGTGATAAAAAGATCCATTGTCCCGGAACAATTCTTTTGTAAAGTTGGAACTCTCGGTACTTTTTTCGGATGTCATCTTCTCAAACGAACACATGTCAATGATGTTTTCAGCTAGTTGGTTGCTAATAGACTTCCCGAGCAACTTGGCAATGCGAGACACTACTTCAAAGGGAACCTGTTATAAGAAATACAATAAAAAAATTAAACAGACTATTTTGATAATTGCTCTTAACTATCATTATGAAATATGCGTGTGATATACGAATAACTCATTTATATTAAAGAAAATATTTCTAAACTGTAGAAAGTATTGCTGTTTAATTTAATAGCTATTACTGGTATACTCTTTTACTCTTTTACTTGTTTCAGTCATTTGACTGCGGCCATGCTGGAGCACCGCCTTTTAGTCGAGCAAATCGACCCCGGGACTTATTCTTTGTAAGCCCAGTACTTATTCTATCGGTCTCTTTTGCCGAACCGCTAAGTGACGGGGACGTAAACACACCAGCATCGGTTGTCAAGCAATTCTAGGGGGACAAACACAGACACACAAACACATAAATGCATATACATATATATACATATATACGACAGGCTTCTTTCAGTTTCCGTCTACCAAATCCACTCACAAGGCATTGGTCGGCCCGGGGCTATAGTAGAAGACACTTGCCCAAGGTGCCACGCAGTGGGACTGAACCCGGAACCATGTGGTTGGTTAGCAAGCTACTTACCACACAGCCACTCCTGCGCCTATATGTACGTATTTAACGTATACTATGTATAAGCTGGTGTTTAGAAAGATAAGTAACAACAATGCTCCACAAACCCTAATCTGGGTGATGTATCCTTCCCCTGACTTTTTCGTTCCTACAACTCTTTCTACTCTTATTCTCTAACGGATTATGTACCAATTTCTTCACCTACATCTCACTTCCCTTTACTGTAATCATGCCCAACACAAAACACATCTTTCCCAAAATGTTCCGGCCTAAATTTTGTTCCCGATAGACATCGAGCTGTAACTATATCCAATTGAACCTCGAAAGTATGGTATAACCTTTCAAAGGTAACTTGTTACGAGTAGAAACACTTCCTGTAAAGTGACAGTAGATGTTGGATATGAAATATTTTCCGGCAATAAAGTGAAAAGCTGTCCCATATATGGTAAGAATGTGATTTTGCCTTGATAAATCCACTGTGATAGTGAGACGCATCATTTGTAGCAACTGTGAGGGCTCTAAATCTGTGCTATTAATGATGTGGTAACGACACTGTGCGTGGAGGCGCATGGCTTAGTGGCTAGGGTGTCAGCATCATGAGCGTAAGATTTTGGTTTCGATTCCTGGACCGGGCGACGCCTTATGTTCTTGAGCAAAACACTTCATTTCACGTTGCTCCAGTCAACTCAGCTGGCAAAAATGAGTCACGCTGCGATGGACTGGCGTCCCGTCCAGCTGGGGAACACATACGCCATTGAAACCGGGAAACCGGGCCCATGAGCCTGGCTAGACTTTAAAAGGGCGCATTTATTTATATTTAACGACATTGTGCCTGATGGGTTGTTAGTAAGGTAATGACCAGTCCCAAACCCTTTTTTCTTGATCTGTTATGGCTCCATTTTACAGAGATTTTAGCTCTCGGGCTTTAAAAGGAACGGTTCGTATCTCATCTAGTGTCCAATCAACAACCACAAATATTGGTGCGAGTAGTAGTACTACAAATACATTGTGTGCTGTTCATTGCTTGTTTTCTGCGAGTTCTGAGGCCTATGCTTTTGATCACTGTGTAATGTTTTTGGTTATGAGTTCTCTGTTACAAGTATCATCATAGGTTATATTTTCCTCCTGTTTATGAATGAGAAGCGTCAAGCGCAGAATAAACAAGATATCATAAAGCCATTGAGAGCGATGTTGCTAAAGTATTTTCTTTGCATATGCTTATTTATATATGCGTTTATATAGGCATGTATGGTTGTGTATGTCATTATGTAAGTGTATGTTTGCTTATTTGTACATATGTACATATGTATGTATGTACGCATACATCATAAAAATAAAAATAAATGCGCCCTTTTAGAACCTAGCCAAGCTCATGGGCCCGGTTTCCCGGTTTCAATGGCGTATGTGTTCCCCAGCTGGACGGGACGCCAGTCCATCGCAGCGTGACTCATTTTTGCCAGCTGAGTGAACTGGAGCAACGTGAAACGAGGTGTTTTGCTCAAGAACAAAACGCATCGCCCGGTCCAGGAATCGAAACCACAATCTTACGATCATTATGCTGACACCCTAACCACTAAACCACGCGCCTCCAAACGCATACATCATAGCAGAAGAAATTAGAATTTCAGAGCTCGTAATCTTTGTTATCTAATAAATATTATCTGCTTTAACTACATATAAAAATGAATATAATCCTTGATACTACGAGTATGTTCGGGTTGGTCTAAGAACCAATAAGTTTTATTTCATCGATGAATTTATTTCAGTCGATGAATGGCAAAATAACAGGTGACGTAAACATACTTACCTTTTTCATTTCTTCATAAGTTATTACTATAGCATTTGGATTGTCTTTAATCAGGCGCCAAATTTCATGCGTGTATTCGAAAAATTGCCCGCCGACCACTATAAAATTAGAGAGAAATTTCATACAAAGTATAACAAAAACTGCAAATTGATTTTAGAAATCAGCTATTTCTGAGTATATCGTACAAATATACATTATAAGTTCTTGTGTTTGTATATAAACGTGGGATGGTGGTGCATGTCTGAGGGTCTACCTGAGTTGAGCTAATCATTCTTATAATTCTTAATGTCTTGTCTCTCGGATAGTATACATTGCCTATATGAAGTCCTCGTTATCGCATAGCTCCACGATTATTGCCATTACTATTGTGCCCCATTTTGAATAATGTTCAGCCCTGCTGTGCTTGCTCAAATGCAACGTAAGGATATCTGTCACTATTTTAATACTGGGTGCAATATATACATATACATACATATATATATATGCCCTCTACAAACCCATTGTAGAAGATCTAATGTAATTTATAAACGCACCGACCTCAACACATTATACATTTCTACAGCTATATATATATGGGGTCAAGCATAAATTTTAAACAGCGATATGCCGTTCATCTCAATTCTTTTAGATACGAGAAACAAAGTAAATCCACAACACTCGCCAGTCGCACATCATCTCAAAAATAGAAATATTTCCTACACTTTGTCATGGTTCACAATAGATTCTGGGCTTCCATACCAAGGTCAACGCTTAGCCTGTAAGCTATGCTGCCTTAAAGAAGTATTCCATATATTAAAACACAACTCTTCAACACTACTAAACAAATATAATGAGACCCTAAGTACATGCAACCACCGCTTTTTTCATACCTTCAAATTTTACCACAAATCTAAAGCAACCTAAATAACGACACAGCATATATCTGCAAGACCCCGTAGGCAATCCCCAACAACCCTACTTATCTCCATCATAATATTTAATCTTTAATTAACTCCCCTATCTTACTTTAAGGATCACAATCATTTAATACTACATATATGAACATACAAGCGGATATATGTGGGTGGGTGTAAATGTATGTACAGGTATTTTATGTGTGTATGTTTTTGTATGTGGATATATGTATGTATATACACACATATATATATCTGTATATATATATATATATATAATATATATATATATAGTAAGGGGGGTAGTAGTAGTAGTAGTAGTAGTAGTAGTAGTAGTGGTTGTGGTGGTTGTGGTGGTAGTAGTAGTAGTAGTAGTAGTAGTAGTAGTAGTAGTAGTAGTAGTAGTAGTAGTATAGTAGTAGTAGTAGTAGTAGTAGTAGTAGTAGTAGTTACCTTCTCCATTCATAAGCTTTTCCAAATAGTTTTCCAAAGTTCCTCGGTATCCATATTCATCAAGTGCTGCCATGTGTCTGAAGTATGACACAAATGCAGCTTTAGGATTGCGAGTCAGATAAAGAATTTTGTGGTCTTTCAAAAGACCCTCGGGAATAATATCAGGAGGTAAATGCGTATGCAGTAAGCGAGGTGAATCAATGGCATCTAGCATTTCTGGTCTAGAAATTTCCAGCATATGGTCTTCTTTAATTGTCGATATTCTTTCGCTTTTTTCTTTTAGTATCATATTCGTCATTTCAAACAACCAGTGGGAACCTGGAAAATTAAATTGTCTTTACACAAAATATAAGAGTACAGGCGTATTTGTTGCTCAGCAAAGCAATATGCAAGTTAGTTTATAGTTAATTTATTTACTTAACATTCAGCTAGTAGAACGACCAAAGTCATCAGTTTCCAAAACATATATATATATATATATATATATAGCGGAGTAAACACATAAATGTGAAACAAGGTGGAAAAAAGAGTACTCAAATACCAGTGGTAGAGTAATATGCTTTATTTAAAGCAGCAGAAAATTCAACAAAGCCTGTTACTCTGAGTTTTCCGTTGCCGTTCATCGGACAGTTTTTGCAACAGCAACGGGAAACTCGGAGTAACAGGTTTTGTTGAATTGTCAGCTGCTTTAAATAAAGTATATATATATATAAATATGCAGGGGCAAAATTTCGTCGTAAATCAAATATTTCTGTTACTATAAAACTAAACTATGAAATTCTCCAACACACACACACACACATTAACACACATTGAAGCGCGCGCGCCCAATGCAGCAGAAATCCATATGCAAATCTATAATGAAATATAATGAATACCCAGATAGATCTGATCAGCTGATTTGGTTCCAGACGATATTATTGCTGACAGAATGCGTTAACCAGAAAATATACGTTTAACGCCAACCACTAAATATAGTAGATTTCATGCTTGAACGAACTGCATAAACCATGTAAACTGCTGAAGGATTTGTAAAGTTCTAAGAAAGTACTCTGTAAAATAACACCACAAAACTCAGGATATGAAGCACCTGTAACAGTATCAAGGAAATCCAGGATTATACGAGATTTTGTAACAGAGCAGCATGAATCTTGTATTGCTTTTATTTATCGTTGAACGTGTAAGTTGAACGTATTAACTACAGATTTCTATTCAGTTACTCGAGTAAATCGACTGACGAAAATAAAATGGAACCACTTTTTTGACAGCCTCAACTATGACATGACCCTTTTTTCTCTACTGCCGTGATTTCTTTCTACGCTGAATTTATTCACCAATGGAAGCACTCCGTCGGTTACGACGACGAGGGTTCCGGTTGATCCGACCAACGGAACAGCCTGCTCATGAAATTAACGTGTAAGTGGCTGAGCACTCCACAGACACGTGTACCCTTAACGTAGTTCTCGAGGAGATTCAGCGTGACACAGAGAGTGACAAGGCCGGCCTTTTGAAATACAGGTACAACAGAAACAGGAAGTAAGAGTGAGAGAAAGTTGTGGTGAAAGAGTACAGCAGGGATCACCACCATCCCTGCCGGAGCCTCGTGGAGCTTTAGGTGTTTTCGCTCATTAAACACTCACAACGCCCGGTTTGGGAATCGAAACCGCGATCCTACGACCGCGAGTCCGCTGCCCTAACCACTGGGCCATTGCGCCTCCACTATTCACCAATAAAGAAATGCTAAAGGCCTACAGTTTGAACTTATAATATACTAAAGCATCATAAAGTCATCGCTATAGTTTTTTATACACAACTGATTCGGAGATAAAATTCTCAACGAGACCTTTTAGAGAAGTCTTTTCAAACATCTGAGTCACCGATAGCTTTTTAAAAAACTTTTATTATTTATCTATCTTCTTAAGGTGGCCAATTGGCAGAATCGTTAGCACGCCGTCAAAATGCTTAGTAGCATTTCGTCCGTCTTCACGTTCTGGTCACATTGGCATGCTGTGTAAATGCCGCTGGAAACAGCATACCACCGTTTTTTTTTTTTTGTTTTTCCTTGGAAGAACTTTAGGCCACATTTCCTAAACAGTGGACCATCAGGCAGCGATGGAGGTGCTAATCCATCTGGTTGGATGTGTGAGGAGCATTTTGTGAAATTCTTTCAACACTTTGTGAGGAATGTGAAATGTTCAAAGCAGTCACTGTGCCTTCTCTTGCTGGACAATCACGATTCCCACCTTAGTATCGAGGGGCTGACTTATGCATCAGACAATGGCATCACCATGCTTTCTTTCCCACCTCACTGCACACACAGGTTACAGCCGTTGGACAAAGCGGTCTATGGACCACTGAAGAAGTACACAAACACTGCCATTGATGACTGGCATATCAACCATCCTGGCCAGACCATGACCATTTATGACATTCCGTGTATTGTCAAAACTGCATGGCCATTGACTGCAACTCCGACAAACATTCTTAGTGGCTTTTCTTCTACAGGAATATGCCCTTTTAATCGCAACATTTTCACAGACAGCGACTTTGCACCAAGCTATGTCACTGACCGACCGGATCCTGCACTTTCAGCACCTGGGCCTTCAGCACCTGCAACACCTGGGCCTTCAAGCAACATAGCCACCAGTCCTTTTCTTTCACCCTTTCAAATCTGTCTACTACCCAAAGCAGGCCCTAGGAAAGAATCAACCAGAGGAAGAAAGAAACGTTGTTCTGAAATCCTCAGTGACTCGCCGGTTAAAAGAGCAATCATAGAAGAAAAGACAAAAAGTAAAAGTAAAAAGAAGACAAACATTGATAAAAGGAACGACAGGAAAGGGACTCAGTAAGGGCAGGTCAACGAAGGGAAAAGGTCCAACCTGTTAAGAAAAAAGTTCAAATTCAAGAAAGTGATACCTCTGATGAGGAAGAGTGGTATTGCTTAGTGTGTTGCGAGCCTTTTTCCAACAGCAAAGGAAGGGAAGTGTGGCTTCAATGCTCTGATTGTAAAGGTTGGGCTCACGAAGCATGCACACCAGGTCTGACAATATTCACATGCCCAAATTGTGACTCTGATGATGATAGGTAATGAAACCGTAATAAAGGCCCTTGATCAAACCAACAAGCTTATATCATGTGTTTCTGTCTACTAACATGTATGTTCCAAGAAAATGCATTCATGTGTCAACATACCCCATTATATGTGTCAACTTGCCCCGGTATTGGGGCAAGTTGACACATTTAAGTGGTCTTAGAAAATGCACAAAATATAAATCCAGACAATGAGCAGATGAGATCTCTAGCTTTGTAAGTCTTCTGCTACGGTTGATTTATGCGTGTAATACAAGATGCAGTAGAATACATTAAATAGTATTGCTCTGTCAGTGAAAATGTAAAAAAATGTAGTCAACTAACCCCGGTCTCCCCTACTTATTTCTTCGCCCCAGAGAAGTTGAAACGCACAGGTGACAACAGCGTGATTTGATCTCAGAACGCAAAGTCGGAAGAAATGCCGCTAAAAATTTTGTCCGATGTGCTAATGAATTTGCCAACTCAATAACAATCGCACCTAAATGTGCTAACGAGTTTGCCGTCAATTACAATCGCACCTGAAAACAAGTAAATCATTAGTTTTAAAACATTACCTGTTCCTGGGTAACTGCATATTAAAACATCATCAGTTCGAATTGTGAGTGAATTTAATTTCCCTAAATTCTCCGCCACTACAGGTATAGGAATCATATTGTGACCCCGATATTTATAAACGAAATATGATATTCCAGCTCTGTCATATACTTTAGTGAGTCCATCATTTACTGTTCCGACAGCTTTCTTATCCATAATGTGTTTGTGTAGCTATTTGTAATATTAGTAAAACTGATTGCGGTTGATGTAGCAAATTCTAGTGGCAGCTGATTTGTGATATAAACAGTTTGCGCTGTTGGTTGTGGTAGTGGTGTTAGTGTTGACGATACTGTTTCCCAACGGGTGTGTATGCTTGTTACTGAGTTTTTTTCTGTTTCATAAAGAACTCCAATTGCCTAATATTCTGTTTACGTACAAAATATATATTCGTTTTATCTGCCTTTTTGTTGTGTGACTGTATAATAAAAATGACAGCTCGGACATCGATTATTAAACAGCATATGTTATTTATATGTCATTTATATTATGTAATATATTCACTGTAGAAGAATTGGTTGGTGTTGCGGCTGCAAGTAGTGTTATATCTTACAGACTCCCATTTGCATTTATAGCGTCTAACATCCCCTCACCTCCAAAACTGCTGGTCATGTAAATATTAGCATTCTCCTTATCGGTAATGTGTGTCTGCGCGCGTGTGTGTGTGTGTGTGTGTGTGTGTGTGTGTGTGTGTGGTGTGTGTGTGTGTGTGTGTGTGTGTGTTGTGTATGTGTGTGTGTGTGCTACAGGGCAAAAGTAATCAGCCTTCTACTTTTACACCTCGCTCACAATTTACAATGCTCCCCAACCTCGGATTCATTCCACACCAACTAAGATAAATGAAAAGCAGACGTGTCACCACTGTCATTTCAAAGTTGTCTATCTATTCATGTTATCAATTAGTATTTTCTTTTCTTTCCTTTTCTTTTCTTTCTTTTTCCTTCTCTTTTTTTTTTTTTTTTTGTGCGTGTGTGATGAAGCATGATGGTTTCTGCTCAATTTACAACTAATTTGCAAGTGGTTTCATTTGAGACCGCGTGTTGAAACTAAAACGATTGCAGCGTAACAAATATTGGTTTCAAATTTTTGGCACAAGGCCAGCAATTTCAGATGAGGTGAGCAAGTCAATTACATCGACCCCAGTGTTTAACTGCTACTTATTTTATCTTTGTCTTTTTTTTACTCTCGTACATTGATACAATGTCTCTATACAATATTAAAGTGAGACGTAAATCTCTTTTAAATTGTATTGTATTCGGTTTTATGTCTAGATTTTTTGATAATTGAGATAAGACCACTCCTAACCTAGATTCATTGGAATTTTAAACATCAACATGGTATTTGTGCATGTCTGTGTGTATGTGTGCAATAAGTGGAGTCAGTGTTGATGCAGATTTGTGTTTTGTTTTATGCATGTATTCTCAAGAATGTAGTTGCATGTCTAGACACGTGCATATATACTTAAATGCTAAACTTTTGAAGGCTGTGTGGTAAGTAGCTTGCTTATGAACCAGATGGTTCCAGGTTCAGTCCCACTGCGTGGCATCTTGGGCAAGTGTCTATGCTAAACTTTTGGAGGCGCAGGAGTGGCTGTGTTGTATGTAGCTTGCTTACCAACCACATGGCTCCGGGTTCAGTCCCACTGCGTGGCATCTTGGGCAAGTGTCTTATACTATAGCCCCGGGCCGACCAAAGCCTTGTGAGTGGACTTGGTAGACGGAAACTGAAAAGAATCCCGTCGTGTGTGTATGCATTTGTATGTCTGTGTTTGTCCCCCTAGCATTGCTTGACAACCGATGCTGGTGTGTTCATGTCCCCGTAACTTAGCGGTTCGGCAAAGGAGACCGATAGAATAAGTACTGGGCTTACAAAGAATAAGTCCCGGGGTCGACTTGCTTGACTAAAGGCGGTGCTCCAGCATGGCCGCAGTCAAATGACCGAAACAAGTAAAAGAGTAAAAGAGTAAAGAGAGTATTTTGACAGTTCCATTGATGGCTGGTATATGTAATCTCTTAATTAGCTTTCTCTGGTTCTGAGAAGCCTAACTTCACAAATTTGGTGCTGATGCAGTTTGTTTCATACCCCAGTTCCTCAATAATTACGGGTATAAATTTGAACATAAAGTTGTAACTTTCTTAGTAGTTCAGTGCAGGTATCTTCTTTTTCGCAAATCTTTTGTTGACATCCGCTGATCAACTGATTTCCACTAATGTACCTAGTTTCTCTTCTCTGTTTCAAATCAGAAAATCATGTCTCTTATGTTTGCACTCTATTGAAGTTTTCACTAGGTCATTCCACCAGTACACTTAAAAATTATGAGTGGCTATGGTCTGTACCACACTGTGCATTCCTCTCACTTTGGCACCAGAATCGTCTTTCTGACGGATTTCATTATATAGTGTTTTGGCTACATTATGTCTCATCGGTAGATAATAATGCAAGGACATTTTCAAACAACTGCTCATGATGTGGGTGATATTTTCCGTGTTAACTCCACATCTGCATCGGTTTTCTTATTTTGGTGTTTTTCCAGTAGCTACCCCCTTTGTGCACCATGAATTTGCTATTTCTTGTCCCTGGATTTCAAATGCACACCCTTCAAAGTGAGAGTCAGTGACCTGATTTGTTGACCCACAATAGATTACTTTGATTATCTATGTTAAAATCATCCTGGAACCTTCTAACATATCCATTCATGGTCTATTGCTGATATGCACTCATCCTTTCATCTGGTGATATGTTGTGGTAGAGTCGTGCAACTTCTCTGGCAATTTAATCAAAGTTATCAGACGTGAAATATTTCTCAAGGAAGTCTCGCGGTGTTATCTACCTCGTCTATGCAAATTTGGTCAAGAGATGCACGTCGATACTTGGTATCGTTTTTGGCAGAGGCAGTCTACGCACTGTTTATGTGAATATTATTTGTATTAGTCAATATCTTACGAGTTTTTTGTGGTTCGGATTTCATCAAGCGTCCAATCAAGTGGTTCAAACGTTGGAATGAGTGTAGTAGTGTAGCAATTCTCAATTTTGTTAATACAGAGGTTGAAAAGATTGACCAAACATAAGCTTTACTCTTCTAAGAACGAGAGTACAGTATCCGTCAGTAGTAGTTTTAGTCATTGGCCTAGCTGGTCAGCGGACAGCCATGTTTCAATATCATTTTTCTATGCCTAGTTTTCATTCCAAAGCCTCGTTTTCAGCTAGCTGTAGTAATATTAACGGTAGTGAATATATAAGGCTGAGTAAAAAGTAAGCAACGTTTTGAAACATGAAATTGATCACAATATATTTCAACAATGCGGAAGTTTTATTCATCGATGTAAGAACTATTACAAAAAATATGTTTGCCAACGAGTTACAAGTTTGTTTATTCTAGTAACATAAAAATCTGGAGTTCTGGAGCTGATGAACTCTTTGAACACACTTTCAGCATCGGTTTGAGTTTTTAACTCCTTCTCTCACAGGAAACCATCAAGGTGCTTGAAAAAGTGGTTGTCGGTAGGAGAGAGGTCTGGGGAATAAGCTGGGTGGGGAAGAACTTCGTAGCCAAGTTCCCTCAACTTCTGGAGCATCATTAGTGAAACGTGTGGTCAAGCATTGTCATGGAGAATGACTGACCCTCTTCTGTTGACCAGTCTGGGACGGAGGAGGAGCAGTTTTTCGTTCATTTTCGCAATTTCATGGCAATATGTTTCTGTAGTAATGGCTTTTCCGGGTTTAAGAATTTATAGTGGATGAGTCCAGTAGTACACCACCAAACAGTCATCACAACCTTCTTTATGAAGAGTTCGGGTTTACGGAAGGTTTTCGGAGCTTCCTTTTGCTCAAACCACTACGAAGAACGTTTTTTATTATTGTATAGAATCCACTTTTCATCGCAAGTTACAATACGGTCGAGAAATGGATCGGTTACGGAGATAAGCAAATTTCATATCTGCATATTTTCGGACTTTCATTCAAATCGCGTGGTACCCATTTGTCGAGCATTTTTGATTTTCCGATCACATGTAAATGGTTGCAGGCAGAAGTTCTTTTGCTAGTTCTCGAGTAGTTTTATGTGGATCTTTCTCAATGACGGTCTTTAATTGACCGTCATCGATGACAGATGGGCATCCACTATGCTCGCGATCTTCAAGGCCCAGGTCTCCACTGCGAAATCGTTTAAACCACTTTCGAGCTGATCACTGGTCATTTCCTCACCAAGCGTTTCATTGATATCGCGAGCCGTTTCAGCTGCTTTACGTCCTTTTTTATAGTTGAATAGCAAAATTGCTCGAATATCTCAGATGATTGTAACAACGGTGAAAAAAATATCAATGTTAATTTATTGATGCATTTGGGCGAGTCTATGTCTGTGTTATCAGACAATTTCAAAAAAATGCTTAAAGAAATTCAAAACTGCAAAAGTCCGGTATAAATTCTCCATAGTTCAAAATGTTGCTTACTTTTTACTTAACCTGATAGCACGTATAGTTACAGTAATAATATCAGTAATTATTACCACATTCTCCCCGCTGAAGAATCTGAGTACTACCAAGTGAGTTTTGTAAAGTTCTTAGGCATCAAAATATAGCATGGAGTATTACAATATTCCAGATAGTTTACGTCTTTTGACTTCGCAAATTGTATGCGTGTGTAGGTGCTGTTGACCAGCCTTTTGGTTTCTCAAGTTCTATGAGTGTAGACGCTGTTGACCTGCTTTCAATTGCTCAGGGTTATCAAATTTTGAGCTGTTAGCTTCTTCTTTAGGATCGATATCACTGGTTCTAGTTTCAACTGCCGGTGTTTCCGCTTTGAGATCGTTCACAGGTTGCACAATGAGGTATCAAACTCGGCCGGTGTATCGAAAAATTTCGTATCTCCCCCATGCCCCGCAACTAGATGTTTCAACGAAACCGTTTCCCCCATGCCGCTCCATAAGCATACAGTGGATTGCATTCAAGTAACTCAACCTTTTCTACTGCGGGATTGTATTTTCTTCAGGAGCACTGATCCACCCTCCACTGGCCATTCTGGTAGTGAGATCCCAGAAGATGTGCTGCGGTAAAAACTGAACAGCCTCTCGTGAGGCGTGGTGTAAGTGGCCGTACAGAGGAGGCAACGGATAGAGTGCAGAGCATCAAGAAGTACGCGCTGCCAGTGACTTGCACTCAATCCCTTACACTTCAGTTCCAAAGTAATGGTTTTCCTTAAGATTGAATTGAGCTTTTCGACCTCAACATTCCTCGCTGGACTGTATGAGATTGTCCTACTGGTCGCTATGCCTTTATTATGGAGGAATTGTCTCAGTTCAGCTGACATGAAGGCAGCGTCACGATCGGAATAGATGAAATAAAGTCTAAAAATCGAAATAGTTGGCAGAGACAAGGAATGGCAATAGCGGCTGATATATCTGAATATGTGAACGCAAATGAGAATCTAGAAAATTCATGGATAATTGTAAGTAGGTATTTGTTGTGATTAGTGGATGGGAGTGGACCCTTAAAGTCTATGCTTAATCTCTCGAACGGCTGAGTGACCTTCACAAGTTTGGCTGTCAGTGACACAAAGCATCAGGCTTCATTTCGGCGCATGTGGCACATTGAGACGTCACAGATTTTACGTCATGAGTGGAAAATGGTAGATTCTTTGACCGCACGAAACAGAACAATCACGTCACGCCTGGCTGGCACAAGGATTCGTGGAGCTGTGTAAGGTCCATGAGGGTAGAAGATGCGCAATAACCCCGAGAAAAAGCATCATCAGCTCTGTTATTACCCGGCCGATAAACGACATCATATTTGAAACAAGATAGCTCAATACGCCATTGTCGTTCTTGACTTTACCTTTATCTTCGTTGTTGAATATGAAAGCCATGGACCGTTGGTCGGTTACTAACTGAAAAGGAACTCCGATAAGGTAGTGCTTCCATTTACGAAGAGCTTCAATGATGGCGTAGACTTCCTTTTCGACTGGTTCCGTTCGTTGCG
>NW_021833810.1:47500-54550 GCF_006345805.1 Octopus sinensis
GGCTTGCTCTTCCCTCCGTAGAAGAAAAAATTCAAATCGGACCATGTTAACACTAAAAATTATTTACATCAAAAAACGGTGCAGTTCGAGATTTGAGCGTCAACAGATAACTAATGCTAATAATTTCGTTTCGGATTTAGTTTGCAAGATTCTTTATGTGAGTTCGTGTGTTGAAGCATATTCTGTTGTGTCTGGGGAGAGTCATTCTCTTTTAGTGCCTTATTATTTAACACACTCACCGGTGCAATATCCACTTATTTGTTATTTTTATTTTCTAAAATTTTGGTTGCGTCTTGCAACCCTTTCAATAGTCTTGACTCTGTCCGTTATTTACACTGCGTTCCCTTTTGTTTGTTTGTGCGCATGTGTGTGGGTCAGTGTGTGTGTGTATGCCTATACATGCATGCATGTACGTATTATGTGTGTGTGTGTTTGCATGTGTATGTATGTATATATGTGTGTGTATGCATATGTATGTATGTGTGTGCATATTTATGTGATTGCCTGTCCGTGTTTGTGTATTTTCTATGTATGTGTGTGTGAGCATGTGTTTGTATATGTATGCACCTCTGTGTCCTTGCATGTGCATGTCTGTGTATGTGTGTGTGTGTTATGCAACTATGTACCATGTTTGTATGTATGGATGTGCATCTTTATATGTGTGAATCCGTGTCTCCATACGTATCTGTTCGTATAGTCTATATACCTATCTATTTGTATATTGATCTGTTTATTTACATATCTAAATGCTTACATACAGAAATAAAAAATAGAAAATAAAAAATAGAAAAAATTAAAAAAATTAAAAATATAAAAAATAACAGACAGAGTCAAGACTATTGAAAAGGTTGCAAAACGCAACGAAAACTTTAGAAAATAAAAATAAGAAATAAGTGGAAATTTTACCGGTGAGTGTGTTAAATAATAAGGCTCTAAAAGAGAATGACTCTTTAGCTCGGACCCCACGAGCCCCGCCTCACCACTGATACTTTGGTTTCGTCTTGTTTTACATTTATGTGGTATCATCCACTCACAACTTTCGTGCTACATCCTTCCATCGTTCTTCATACACTCTCTTAGTCAGGAATTTTCTCTCCAGCCCTATCTTCCTTTTTAGGTGAAAGATGAAATAATTCATCAATCCAGGGCCGGATATGAACTTGCCTGACCGTAAACCTTTCATTCTCGTCTTCCAAATTACCTCTTTCGCAATTGCTACTACAACGAGAAAACAATTCTTACCTTCTTTCGCGAGGAAATCTGGTGGGTCAATTTTTATAATAGACTCAGTCGACAGCTGTACTATTCGTGTGCTTGACAACAGCTGTTCGGCATAAACCCACACCTCTGACACGACCGAACAATGAACAATAGCGTGAGGGACGGTTTCCCTATCCCGCTCGCATCTTGGACATATCGGACTGTCTTGGCCACCGTGCCTTGCGAGTTTATCCCGAACAGGTAGATCTCTTCTGTAACACTGCCATGCCAGAGACTTCTGGAAGTTGTCCAGGGTCTTCGGCCCGTATGTACGTTGGAACAGACTGGCCAGCTGATTATCGTCGAGACCTAGGGCTTCCCCTAAGGTATCTTCACATTCCGCCTCTACTAACCCTCTATAGAAGAATGTGGTGGAACCCCCACCGCAGGCGTTGCCCGAACGACGGAATAGCAGGAGAGCCTTGCGACACTCCGTGTACCATGTGCCCAGTTTCGATCTACGATTCAGCCAGGTTTCCCATCCACCGAAACTAGTGAACTTGGGAAACATCAGTATTCCGAGGGGAGACCACACCCGTTCACCATCAAGGTAGAGCCACAGATGTCTTAACCGCAGCGCATGTCTGCGCATCATCAGCCAGGGCATCCCTAGCCCACCCTTTAACGGTTGTTGACAGCAAGTAGAGCGTTTCACAAGTGGTTTCCCGCCCTTCCACAAAAAGTAGAAGAGCTGTCTTTCCAACTTAATCAACCACGAATCAGGGCAAGGAACGACAGATAGGCGGTAGGTGATAACCGATGCGATAAACACATTGGCTATCTCTGCCCTTCCTTTAAGGGATAGCCACCGCCAAGACCAGGTCTTGGCTGCTGCAGCCACCCTGCTCGATACCTCGCCCCAGTTCTTCTCTATTTAGAGGTCTGGTCCAAACCAAACCCCTAGCAACTTAATCGGACCCTCTGTCCAACGTCCCACGACGCTGTCGGGAGGCATCGACTTGCCTCTCCAGGTGCCGAGCTGCAAGCCGACTGACTTTTCACGATTAACCTTTGCTCATGTCACCGTCTTGTAAACCTCTATGGCCTTGCCTACCCTCTGTAGGTGATCCATTTCGGTTACGATGATGGTGATGTCATCCGCGTAAGCTGACACCGATTTTCCATAACCTGGCTGTCTCGGGATGCCGCTCAGTTTTCGCAGTAATGGCTCAAGAGCCACCACGTACAAAAGCGGGGAGAGCGGACACCCTTGACGAACCGAGCGCTTGATGTTGAACAGCTTCGAAAAGAAGCCGTTCACCCGAACTACCGAGTCGATGTTATCGTAAATTTGAATAATCCACCTAAGGAAGCCAATGCCCAGTCGGAACTGTGCCAGAACGGACACCAGGTAGCGATGGTCGACCCTATCAAATGCTTTAGATTGGTCTAAATGGACCAGTGCCCCACCCTTGCCAGAATCGCTATTAAACCCCTCTATAGTGTACCGCATAAGATGGAGATTATCCTGAATGGATCTGCCGGGAACGGCACATGTCTGTGCCTCCCCGATCAGACCATCCGCGACACGCGCCAATCGTTTCGATAACACTTTGGCCAAAATCTTCAACTCTGTGTTTAGCAGAGTGATGGGCCTGAAATTATCAATGCACTCCCTCTTGTTCGGATCCTTTCTGACAAGCGTCACTACTCCCCGGCGCACAGATCTGGGAATGAACCCGTTCTGCTGCCAGTTCGCATAGACCTCCGTCAGTAGGTGCCCGAACAAGTCTGGCATACTCTTATATAACTCATAGGGTAGACCATCCAAACCTGGCGCCTTGCCCGCGCCGCAGTCCGCCATCGCCTCTGCCACTTCCTCAGGCGGGATTGGCCCTTCACAGCCCTCCGCATCTCGCCCCGATAGGCGCGGCAGCCCGTCGAGGAGGTCCGTAAAGTCCCTCCTCCTATCCGGTCCGCCGCCTCCACCGAAAAGCTGAGCGAAGTGCTCCTGAAAGGCCTCACACATCTCCTCTGGTTTGTTTATCAACTTACCTTGTTGGTTCGTCAAAGATCGAATTGTGGCATCATTACCACGCTGAGCTTCCACCACTCGGGCCCATCTCACGGCGTTGATTCCCTCACAACCCATTGCGCGGATCCTAGCCCTGACAATGCAGCCCATGTGTTTGGCCTCGAGGTGCTGGTTTAACGCCAGTCTCTTGGCCGTCACCTGATCCGCAGAGCCAGTTCTCATGGCTTCCTCTAATTCCTTAACTAAAGTTGAATCCCTCCTAGCCCTCTAGCCACTAATCCTATGCTATATCTAATAGACTCGAATTTGATGGCTCGCTTGAGGGCATACCACCATTTGTTATTAATGATGGCACCAGATAGCGCCCTCTGAATTATAGTCCTAATCCGGTCTCTGTACTCCTTAATCGCCAAAAGGGACGTATTAAGTTTCCAATAACCGGAGCCTCTATTATTAACCTTATCTATGTTAAGCTTACAGGTGACCATTTTATGATCACTGTAGCTGACCGGGTAAAACTGTGGTCACTTAGCTATTTCTCTATCTACTTTTCTAATTAGCTGCCAAAACGTTAATCAACCTGTTGTTGGCTGTCTTAATGGCCATAAATGTATTCGTAGTTTCTTTTCTTTTTTTTTTTGGCTCACTTTCTGGTTTCTGTTTTCCGTTTTTTCATGGTGATTTTTGACCACCCCTCTTTTTCTTTTTCTTCGCCGCTTGTTGTTTCTGTTGCTTCTTTGGTTTCTGTTGATTCTGTAGTTTCTGGTGTTTTCGCTTCTGATTTTTCTTTTTCTGGCGCAGCTGCTTCATGCGGCCTAGGTTGGCACTCCACTCTCACGTGCCCCTTTTTACCGCAGCCGAAGCACCTCGGCTTTCTGCCCTCCACAAACAATATCACCCTCTCCTCCTCGCTGATCCTCAATGTCTCTGGAATTTCTTCCAACGTCTGAACCTCCGCCTGTATCGCCATTGAGATGCATTGGCCTTGCCAATACTCCTCCTCCTCTACTGTAGCCTGGAGGATAGTGATCTTGTCCTCCGGGCCTAACATCACTGCCGCCACCAGGCATGTGGTGTCTGTCTCTGGGGGAATGTTGTTTATTTTGATCTTCGAGGTCCTTCTACCTCTGTACAGGGGGAGGAGGACTATATTTTCCGCTTTTAGAGGTTCAGTTGATAGCTTCTTGGCTATCTCTTCTGTCCTGAACCTGACCTCAGCCGTTCCGAATTTTCTGCCACAGTTTACGAGGGGCGTTCAATAAGTAATGCCCCTGACCCACTTCCCATAGCAGTAGAGCAACGAAACTTGGCACAGTTATTAGTCTTTTTCTACATAGGAACCATTCAGAATTACGCATTTCTCCCATCGTTTGATGCAGCTCTGGAGACCGTTTTTGTGGAAGACCCCACCTTGGTCTCCAACCACGACGTGACTTCAGAAATCAAGGCTGCATCATCTGGGAAACGCTTTCCTTTCAAAAACAACTTCATGGCTGGGAAGAGATGAAAATCAGAGGGTGCAAGGTCAAGAGAGTAGGAGGGATGGGGGAAGATTTCATAGCCGCATGCCTGTGCTTCTGATCTGGCGACACGCGAGTTGTGGACCGGAGCGTTGTCCTGCAGGAGGAGGATGCCTTTGCTGATCTTGCCCCGCCTCTTGAATTTGATAGCTTCTCTTAATTTCCTCAAAAGTGAAGCATAATAGGCTCCTATAATTGTGGTACCCTTTGCCAGGAAATCTGTCATCACTAGTCCGTCCTGGTCCCAGAAGACTGTGAGCATGACCTTGCCAGCGGAGGGCAGCACCCTTGCCTTCTTTGGAGGAGGTGAGTCACGGTGCTTCCACTGCATTGACTGTGCTTTGGTCTCTGGATCATAGTGATGGACCCAGGTTTCATCCTGTGTAATCAGTCTTTTGAAAAATTTTGACTCATCTTCTTGGCATATCTCCAAATTCATCCTCGAGCACTTGACGCGTTCTTGCTTCTGGAAAGGTGTGAGCAACCTGGGAATCCATCTGGCAGACACCTTTTGCATATGCAAATGGTCATGAATGTTAGTTTTCACAGACCCGTACTAATCTTGACCTCATGGGCTATTTGGCGAATAGTTATGCGTCGATCTTCCAAAATGGCAGCCTCAACTTGACGGACAGATGCCTCATCAATGGCAGAATGGGGGCGACCAGATCTGGGAGCTGTTTCCACAGAGTTCCGACCATGTTTGAATTCACGATTCCAGCATTTTACAAGGTCATATGATGGGGCATCATCACCACAAGTTACTTTCATTTCATCAAAAGTCTCCCGTGGTGTGCGTCCTTTCAAATACAAAACCGGATCACGGCTCGATACTCAACAGGCTCCATTTCACACTTGACTCAGTTCAAACACCTGTAAATCAGAAACGACAATCAATTCAGAGCTGTAATTTGCCACTTATAGAGATATAAATAATTGCACATGCAAAATTTCAGCTAGATCACACAACTGCAAGTGGGTCAGGGGCATTACTTATTGAACGTCCCTCGTATTTATGTGATGTCCTTCCATATTGTCTTTAGACAATTCTCGATTTTTTTCTCTTCCACTCTTTGAATGGTTTTCATCGTCGTATTATACGTTTTGTAAATAATCCTTCTTTTATCTACTTCCTCTGTCTTTCTGACGTCCGGTATTACTGTCACTTCATTACCTTCCTTTTTCAAACATGCTGCATATTTTTCTAGGTTGCTTTTTTCAGTGTTAATTTTTTTCTGTTTTTTGCCCTCAACTTCTGCGAACTTCTTCGCTGGGGCTTCTTCTGTTTTCGGCGTCACCGCCCGTGAGCTTTCTTCACCTGATACAGGTGAATAGGAGATAGGAGGATCCATCTCCGGATGTGGCTTAACAAGCCTTTCAATTGACTTTAACAAGCCTTCAAAAAAATATGGCTTCGCAAGCCTTTTGTGTGTATTTTTAAATTGTTCCACAATAATTGTTTCACAATAATAATTCCCCCGCGGGGCGGGGAATTTTAATACGTAGCCTTCGCGCGAAGGCTAATAATAGTCTTACACAAAAGACACAATATATAAAACAAAGTAACAGTAATTAAATTAACAAACCGGTAATAAATAGCAATCGACAAAACAGACTAGCAATCAAGGAAAAATGGAAATGTTAGCTCTTCTTTTTTCTCTACATTGTATACTTTATAGACAATAGTCTTTTCTTTAATTTAATTTTTTATTATCCATCTGCACGCTAATTTTATTTTTAATTTAATTCCCATTCATGTGAAACCACTTATTCAAGTTCAAATCATTGATGCAATTTTATACCAATTGCTATTTTTACTTATATTATACTTTAGTTTGATTTTAATTATTACTTACTACATATAATTCAATTGTTATTATTATTTTTATTGTTAAAATGAAAGCATCTGACATAAAATAAAGAAATATTTTTGTTTCACTTTTAACACGTAATACTGAAATAGTGGAGAAGATATGATATTGCTATGGGCTCGCTCTAGGCAAGAAGTTGAACATTTTTTTTGCCGATGACACTCCCCGGACCCTAAGTGAGGCATATGTAAAATTTGAATGAAATTGGTTGTGTAGTTCTCAAGTTTTAGGGAAACACACAGACAGACAGACAGACAGACAGACAGACAGACAGACAGACAGACAGACAGACATACAGACATTCTCAGATTTATATGTATAAAGATATATAATATATATAATATATATATATATGTGTGATGTCTTGAGCACCATCAGCTCAAATATTTTTTCCTCTGTCTTCCCTTCTTGGGATCTTTCCTTC
>NW_021833811.1:0-10000 GCF_006345805.1 Octopus sinensis
GCGAAACAATGTAACACAACACATTCTCCAGACATTAACTGATCCAATAAAATATTCATATACATATAAGAAATTAAAATTTAAATGCAAACCTCTCAAATGAAATGCATCCAAAGATATTTTTATTCATGCATAAATAATATATATATATATACATATCTATATATATCTATCTATATATATATATATATATATATATATATATATATATATATATATATATGCATGCATGTATATATATATATATACATATATATGTATGTATGTGCATATATATATATATATATATATATAAATACATATGCACATGTATATATATACATACATACATATATATATTTTTTCTAGTTTCAGCTCAGAGCTGCGGCCATGCTGATGCACCGCCGTTTTGTGCTATATATATATATATATATATATATATATATATATATATAATATATATATATATATATATATACATATATATATGTGTGTTTGTGTGTGTGTGTATGTGTGTGTATGTGTATGTATGTATATATGTATGTATGTATGTATGTATGCATGTATGTGTTTGTATATGTATATATATGTATATATATATATAATATATATATATATATATATAATATATATATATATATATATATATTATATATTATATATATATATATATATATATATATATATGTAAAGAAAAAGTCAGAATTTTGGAAAAAAAATTCTTTTATTTCGTTCCTCTCTCTCTCGAACTTGTCAAATACAATTTTGTGAATGTCCAAACAGCTTGTTCATTTATATAAAACAGATATTTTGGGGGTTTTGTTTAGAAGAGAATAGTGTTTTTGTTTTTTGGGGGGGATAGGTGAGGTTCTTTGATGATTGCTTCCTCTTCTGGGACAAATCGAATGAAGATCTGACTATATTTAACTATATACTGAACACACTTCACCCATCCATCAAATTCACGACAGAATCCAGTTGCAATGAACTACCATTCCTGGATATCCACATAAAAATACAGAACTTCACAGTCACAGCAGATATATATTTTAGAAAAAATCTGACACACACCAATATTTAATTTCTACTCTTGCCATCCTTCGCACATCAAAAGGAACATCCCATAGAGCATGGCATCCCATAGAGCATCTGTGCTATAGTATCTGGCCCCAAAATACGTGAAATCCGACTCAACGAACTCAAAATCTTCCTCACAATGCATAAATACCTCTTAGGATTATTAATGAGGCAATTAAAAAGGCGATGAAACTGAACATCACCCAACTACGGAAACCTAAGGAAAAAGTTAATGAAAACACGATTCCGTTCATTAACACTCACATTCCTGGAATAACTAACATCTTTTACACCATAAAATCGAACTTACCTATACTCCTACAAAGCCCCAAAATGAAAACTCTGATTGAAAAAACACCTTACGGAATAGCAGACGCCAACCAAAAAATCTTAAAACACACCTCACAAGGGCAAAATTCAAATCAGAGAATGAATCAGAATTCTTAGTAAAAGAATGTGGAGATAGGAGATGTGGAGATAGGAGATGTGGAACATGCAACAACATCAACAACTTCTAATACTTGGAAGGTGGTTCCCACATAAAATTCGAGAGTGGATTTCTTTTCAAAATAAATGCAGATATGAACTGCAAAGCACAAAACTTCATATACTGCATAACCTGTTCAAACTGCAAGGAAAATTACATTGGCGAAACAAATAATTTCCTCTGCCAACGTGCAAGAATCCACAGGCAACATATCCGACAAGAGGAATTACGCAAGATTCCATTGAGTAAGCATCTGGAAATATGCGGCGACGGAAAATTCAAAATTTTTCCCTTTTACAAATGTTCACGGAACGATCCGCAATACCGAAAAGCAATGGAAGTACATTTCATCAAAACATTCTCTCCAAAGTTGAATGTTTGAAAGAAAAGCAGAGACAGTAGGTTTCGTAAATGTTTTACTAATATTCTCTAACGCAAAATTATGAGGCATGATTGGAGTTACACAGGATAAACATGGACATGTTCCCAAACATACGCACACACACTCACACACGCACACAGAAACATGCACACACACACGCACGTACACACACACACACTTCATCAAGGAATCATATCTATGTGTAGCATTGGGATGTTCTAGCTTTACGTATATATAAGTATGTGTGTATGTGTGTATATATACTTTGATACTTTGATAGGTTTCGGCCATTATTGGCCCAGGCCATGTCTAACTTAATAGCACCACCTGGTGAAGTCTTTCAAGTCAGAATTTGGGCAGTATGGCCCACTCAAGTAGAGAGTTATTGTTTACAGAGACATATCCGGTGTAGGGGGTTTATCCGGGATTTCTTGAAGGAATCTGTCCAAAGACTTCTTGAACCCTATAGGGTCAGTTTCTGTTTTAATGTGTTTTGGTGTAATGTTAAAGAGAGCGGGGCCAATTGAGGTGAAATAATTGTGCCGTATTGTTGTTATGAGATGAGAGTGCGATTTTTGTTTTGGGCGGATGGCACGGGGCCCAAGCCTTGGATGTACCTTAAAGGTGATGCCAACATCATTTGGGCAATGCTGATGGAATATTTTCCACATCATTCAGATGATGTAGCGCTCACGACGACGTTGGAGAGAATAGAGTTTTAGCTTTTCTAGTCGACCCCAATAGTCGAGGCCTGTCATGCCATCTATCTTTTTTGTGATTGCCCTTTGAGGTGCTTCAAATTTTATGGTACTTTGTTTTGTGTGGGGAGACCACAGTGGACAACAGTATTCAAGGTGGGGTCGGGCAAAAGTGGAGAAGAGAAGGATAATGGTGTGGATATCTCTCGACTGGAAAGTTCTGAGAATCCAGGAACACATTCTGCGGGCCATGTCAACTTTGGTGTTTATATGAGTGGCCCAGCTTATGTTGTCCACAATTACTCCCAAGTCTCTGATGTTGTTGGATGCCACGAGAGTTTCACCTGAAGGAAGGGAGTATGGGAGTTTCAGGGCATCCTCTTTTCCAAAGTGGATTAACTCAAATTTATCCTCGTTCAGCAGCATATTGTTTTTTTTCTGCCCATTGGATAACAGCCAGTAGATCTGACTGAAGGCATGTCCGGTCACTCGCCTCATTTATGACCTTCTGTAGCTTGGAATCATCTGCAAAGATTTTTATGTTGCTGTGCTTGATGATGTCATTAATGTCATTAATGTAGATGATGAAAAGAAGTGGGCCCAGCACAGTGCCTTGCGGAACGCCACTACTGACTTTGGCTGGGCTTGATTTTACCCCTTCAACTACAACATGTTGAGATCTGTCTGTCAGGAAACACTTGATCCATTTCAGTAACTTTCCAGAGACACCAATGCTGGATAGTTTTTTCAATAGGATCTTGTGATCAATCCTGTCGAAGGCCTTACTGAAATCAAGGTAGATGACATCGGTGTTGGAGCCCTCTCCCAAAGCTCTCAAAATGTCATCAAAGTGATGCAGGAGCTGCGTTAGGCAGTCCCTTCCATTACGGAACCCATGTTGGTTAGAGATCAGCCGTCTGTTGCTTTCCAGAAATTGGGTTATTCGAGATCTCACCACCCTCTCAAATACCTTGATGATATGAGAGGTGAGTGAGATCGGACGGTAGTTCACTGCAAGGGACTTGTTTCCTTTTTGAAAACTGGGACAACAGACTGGGACAGAAGGTTTTTGGAATATAGCCAGCATCCAGTGAGTTTCTCCACAGATTAGCAAGGGGAGATGCAAGTTGGTGTCGACACACCTTCAGGACACAAGCAGGGAACCTATCGGGGCCTACTGCTGAATTGTGTTTTATTTCGTTTATCGCCGCTAAGACATCAGGGGCACTAAACGTTATGTCCGATATAGTGTGTTGGGGGGTGACATCACTGATACAGCCCAGATCGGCCATATCAGGATTGCTGAAAACAGAGCAGTATTGTTTCTGCAGTATCTCGGCCATGGATTTGGCATTATCTTGGAGAGTGCCAGTTTCATCAATTAGAGGGCCAACAATGGAGACAGTGACCCTGCGTTTCCTCGCAAATGAAAAGAACACTTTGGGGTTGAGTTTGATTTTTTCAATGGCCCACTTCTCCTCAGCTGATCTTTGGTTATTGA
The DNA here is from genome assembly GCF_006345805.1 of Octopus sinensis. NCBI lineage: Eukaryota > Metazoa > Mollusca > Cephalopoda > Octopoda > Octopodidae > Octopus > Octopus sinensis. The sequence continues at coordinate 4,125 of NW_021833811.1, forward strand.
TGAGGGTCTTCATGCATTGTTGGAGGTTATATTTTTTGGATTCAAGCAGTGCGATAGCCGTCGAATGTGTGTGTTGCTGTTGGCAGTACTTTAGTTTGTTAATTTTTTTGTTTGTTCTTTTTATTTTTCTGATAATAGTTTTTTCTGTTTTGGGGGATTCTGCACTTTTTGTTCACAGGTCTTGGTGGGGAGTGTTTTGCACATATATATTCGTTTTATTTTATTTACTGATTGATTTTTCAAATTGTTAATTTGCAAATATTATACTAATGTATTTTCATGCAGAACTAAGCCTTATCAAAACATTCCCTCCAAAAATGAATGTTTGGAATGGGTATATTCTAAATATAACACAAAGAGGAGAAAAAGAAAGAAAGGAGGAATAAAGAAGAGGATAAGAAAGAAAGCAAAAAAGACTTTCAGTGATGACCAAACCACACCTGTTTTTATTTTAAATTTTTATTTATTTTTTTAAGACGTCACCATCCTTAAATTCTTTCCAATACAATGGTAAAAGGAAAACTAATTAAATAAATGAATGAATGGTGAATAGGAAGGTGGATACCCCTTCTCTCTCTCTTACCTTCTACTCATCTATCTATCTATCTATCTATCTATCTGACTATCTATATAACTAACTATATATCTATATATCTATCAATCTATCTATCAGCCTATCTACCTACCTATATTTCTATCTATCCATCTCCATTGTCTTGGAACCTCACCCAAAAACAAAAACAATGTTCTCTTCTAAACAAAACCCAAAAAAACATCTGTTTTATATAAATGAACAAGCTGTTTGTACATTCACAAAATTGTATTTGACAAGTTCTAGAGAAGAACGAAAGCGTTAATAATAATGAAGAAATAAAAGGATCTTTTTCCAAAATTCTGGCGATTTTTTTTCTCGATATTCAATTCAGTACATCACACCTGACACTCTATACATGTCCGGCATTCGCCATGATAGATCTCTAGCCACTACACATTCTATATTTTCTCTCCCTGTTCATTTCTGTGTTCCTTTCTGTCGAAGAGCGTAGGCTCGAAACGTTAAAGACTTTTTCACTTCCAGACCGTTATACTAATACATCTGTTTTTTGTCTACACCACCTGTCTTCGTCTTTTGTTTTTTTGTGAACTCTCCCTCATATATATATATATATAGATATATATAATATATATATATATATATATATAGAGAGAGAGAGAGAGAGAAGAGAGAGAGATAGAGAGATAGATAGATAGATAGATAGATAGATAGATAGATAGATAGATAGATAGACAGATAAATGTAGTTTAACGCAGGTATAATTCAAATACTTTTACTTCCGACACATGTTAACAAGGAAATACACACATCTATTTATATATATATATATATATATATAATATATATTATATATATATATATATATATATATATATATATATATATAGCAATTAAGGACAACTTCTTAATAAGGAAAACTTAACAAGAAATTATCGGGTAGATAGCGTGAAAGACCTCATAAGAGAAAAAATTTCGAAAATAATTATTTCTTATTGAACATATTAATTTATATATAGAGGGCATTATTATACATACATGCCACACGCTAAGAGGGACAAAATTAGTCATTTCTACCAAAAATTTTACTAATCCCACCGAATGCAATTTTCAAAGTAAGACATTTAAAAATATGGACTTGTATCACCTGTGATTTCATACCTCTGTATTCATCAGCAAGCCTGGACGTATCATAAATAAACGACCCTACCTCGTCTAAGCCGAGCAGCTAACTGATCAACATCAACGAAGCACATGGGTGAGTTTACATATATTACATCCGGTAAATGGCAGACTTTTACGAATTGCATTTTGTCCCTCTTAGCGTGTGGCATGTATGTATAATAATGCCTCTATATATAAATAATATGTTCAATAAGAAAGAATTATTTTCGAAATTTTTTCTCTTATGAGGTCTTTCACGCTATCTACCCGATAATTTCTTGTTAAGTTTTCCTTATTAAGAAGTTGTCCTTAATATAATAATGCCCTCTATATATAATATATATATATATATATATATATATATTTAATAATGTTAATGTGATGCCGTCAATGATCTCGGATCACAACATAATAGACCTGTCTATGTATGGACCAAAAGCCCCCGTAGACACACAGCCTATACGAAGCATCCACCATATCTCGCCAACTTTCATAAAGCAAACTAGAAGTTGATTGAGAAAGAGATCCTCAAACAGGATTGGCCTAAATGTCTCTCCACACCGGACATTAACATGAAACACAAACACTTCATGTCCATAATACAACCCATATGTGACAAATATGTCCCAGTGTGCAGGGCCAGCACACACAAAAACAAAAACAAAAACAGGATCCCTAGAGAAAGGAAGATTCTTATGAGACGACGGACAAGGATTGCGAACCGCCTGAGCAAGCACACCAAATGTGGTGAGAAGTCTCGGCTTGAGAGAATGCTAATGGAAATTGAGAAAAGTCTGCATCAGTCCCATGAAAAGGAGAGAGCAGATAAAGAAGCTTGGGTAATAGAAAATATAAAATCAAACCCTAAAGCTTTCTTTAAGTTTGCCAAAGAAACAGCCACAGTGCACCAGAGAATAGGACCTCTCTTCCAAAAAGATGGCTCTCTCACAGGAAATCCCACGAGGATAAGTGAAATACTGAACGAACAATTCCAAAGTGTGTTCACTACACCTCTAGGACACAGGCAAGTAAACAACCCAGAAGAATTCTTTGCCACTTTACCTGCGGCCAAAGAGGCAAAAATTGAGTACATCAACATCGAAGATGATGATATCACACTAGCCATAGATGAGATTGACACAAACTCAGCTGCTGGACCTGATGGATTCCCAGCGATCCTTCTCAAATCGTGCAAACGAGCCCTTGCAAAACCGCTACAGCTTCTTTTTCAGAGCTTTCTTGCAAGTGGTAAGCTCCCAGTCAAATTGAAAGAGGGGGTAATATGCCCTATCCATAAGGGAGGTAGCAGAGCAGATGCTAAAAATTATAGGCCTATCTCTCTGACCTCACACATCAGCAAAGTCATGGAACGAATAGTCCGTAAGTAACTAATCATGTTCCTTGAAAAAAATGACTTGCTGTCTGACACCCAGCATGGATTTCGACCAGGTAGAAGCTGCTATGACTGGGTGTTGAAACAGCTACTAAATAGCTCAAATGTGGATGTAATATATCTCGACTTTGCAAAAGCCTTTGATAAAGGAGACCATGGTATGATCTGTCACAAACTGCGTGGTCTCGGCATAGGCGGAAAACTTGGAGAGTGGCTGCACAACTTCCTAAAAGACAGAAAACAGGCAGTTGTGAGCAATGGAGCTACTCCAAGGAAACGCAAATAACAAGCAGTGTCCCACAGGGCACTGTCTTGGGGCTACTGATGTTCATAGTGGCCCTTTCAGACATGCCTTCAGTTGCTACGATGGCCACCCTTGCTAGCTATGCAGATGACACAAAAGTCTCCCACACAATACAAAGCCCTGACAATATTGCGCATCTGCAACAGGAGTTGGACACAATATACAGGTGGGCTGAGGACAACAACATGCAGTTTAATGCAGGTAAGTTCCAGGCCCTGCGCTACCGGCACACAAAGGTAAACGATGTGCAGACTGGATACACTGGTCCAGGAAGAATTGCAATCCCTGAGTCAAAATCAGTGCGTGACCTGGGCATTGACATGAGCAATGATGCATCTTTCCAAGTGCATATTACTAATCTGGTGATAAAATGCAGACGGCTAGCTGGATGGATTCTCCGAACTTTCAGAACAAGAGAGAAGGAGACACTGATGGTCCTATGGAAAACATTCGTCCTCATCCGCTTGGACTACTGCTCCCAACTATGGTCGCCACACAATATAAAACTAACAGCAGAACTCGAGGCAGTTCAGAGAAGCTACACAAAGAAAATCTTCTCAGTGCAAAATATCAGCTACTGGGAAAGACTGAAAGTATTAAACCTCTTCTCCCTAGAGCGGAGGCGGTAGAGATATGCGGTGATATACATCTGGAAAATCCTGGAGGGTCTTGTCCCAAACTTTGGCATTCAAAGTTACCCCAACCGCAGTACGGGGCGCCACTGCATGGTGCCAAGGATTCCAACATCACCATCAAAATACAGGTCCAGATACTGCAACAGCTTGGGTTTCATCGGACCACAGCTCTTTAACATCCTCCCTAAATGCCTGAGAGACTTACATGGTGTGGATATGGGTTTCTTTAAAACTACACTGGATCTCTTCTTGTCGGGAGTCCCAGATGAACCTACCTCACGACAGGAGACGCAGATGCGGGCAGCAGCATCGAACTCCATTGTTGATCAAGTGCTACGTATCAGAGGTGGATTCACATATTAGTGTAGCTCATTCAGCGGTGATGCCCCAGCATGGCCGCGGCCTTCGGGCTAAAACATTTTTAAGGATTTAAGGATTTATATATATATATATATTGAATACTGTTGTCCACTGTGGTCTCCCCACACAATACAAGGTATCATAAAAGTTGAAGCACCTCAAAGGGCAATCACAAAAAAGATAGATGGCATGACAGGCCTCGACTATTGGGGTCGACTGGAAAGGCTAAAACTCTATTCTCTCCAACGTCGTCGTGAGCGCTACATCATCTGCATGATGTGGAAAATATTCCATCAGCATTGCCCAAATGATGTTGGCATCACCTTTAAGGTACATCCAAGGCTTGGGCCCCGTGCCATCCGCCCAAAACAAAAATCGCACTCTCATCTCATAACAACAATACGGCACAATTATTTCACCTCAATTGGCCCCGCTCTCTTTAACATTACACCAAAACACATTAAAACAGAAACTGACCCTATAGGGTTCAAGAAGTCTTTGGACAGATTCCTTCAAGAAATCCCGGGTAAACCCCCTACACCCGGATATGTCTCTGTAAACAATAACTCTCTACTTGAGTGGGCCATACTGCCCAAATTCTGACTTGAAAGACTTCACCAGGTGGTGCTATTAAGTTAGACATGGCCTGGGCCAATAATGGCCGAAACCTATCAAAGTATCAAAGTATATATATATATATATATATATATAAAAAACATAAAAGACCCCCTTCGGTCATGAATGACCATGGGATTGCACCTAGAAAGTTACCCTCCTAGACACAAGTCCGGGCAAGGTTGTTTATGGAAGACCAGCAGTCGCCCATGCATACCAGCCTCCCCTCTCCACGCCACCAGTGTTATCCAAGGGAAAGACAAAGTCGATACAGCTTGGCACCAGTGACGTCGCAACTCATTTCTACAGCTGCGTACATATATATGAATGTATGTATATATAATATGTATATATATATTAGGGAATAATAAATATTATTCCAAATATATTTTTTTAATATTTAATTTTTTTCTATATGGTATAATTTAATTATATCATTGTTATTTCATTGTTGAATTGATAAAAGGTGGTGTTTCTCAAATTTATTTATATATATATAATATATATATATATATATATATAATATATATATATATATATATATATATATGTATTATATATATATGTATATATATATATATATGTAATATATATATGTATATATATATGTATATATATATAATATGTATATATATATATACATATACATATACATATACATGCATACATACATACATATATAATATATATATATATGTATGTATGTATGTATGTATGTATGTATGTATGTATGTATGTATGTATGTATGCATGTATGTATGTATGTGTGTGTGTAATATATTTATATGCATATATAAGGATAAAATCTGTATAAGATTTATCAAGTAGCCAGCGTGAAAAACAAATTTAGGA